>NW_015163630.1:388834-396601 GCF_001447785.1 Gekko japonicus
AAAATCCACAATGAAATACAAAAAATATTGAAATGCTCTTTTAAAAAGACACCAGAAATTCTGCTTTTGGGACTTAAAATGGAAGAAGTTAATGTAACAAAAAGACTCTACTCTGGTACTTAATAACAACAGCAAGAATGATTTATGCACAATATTGGAAAATAGACAAAGTACCAGAGATAGAAGACTGGATACAAAAAGTTCTGTTCATGGCAGAGATGGATAAAATCACAAGAAAATTAAACAACAGAGAAGATGAAGAGTTTTTGGAAGAATGGAAGGATTTTAAAACATATTTGGAAAAGAACTGGGATGTGAAGCAAAGTTTACTGTATTTAGAACAATACTAAACCAACTGATTGTTATCTAAAGATTTTAATGTTAAGAAAAATGAGAATATTTAATGTTATACTGAAAAAAGAGACAAAAAGGGGAAAGCATTGTGGGAAGCCGAGGAGGGGGGGAGGTATTGGGAATAGGGTGAATGAAATGTAATGGAAACTATTAAGTGTGTTAGCTATATGAATTCTCAATGAATGAAAAATAAAAAAAAATGTTAACCAAAAAAAACAACAACAACAACACTCTGTTGGGTCTAAAGCCCCAAAGCTTGCTAGTGATGTCTATACATATGCAGATACTGCAAAAAAAACAACAACATAGCAACCAAAGCACCACACAAACATCAGCAGAGTTGGAGCTAGTGGCTCAGATTAAGATTCACTGGCAGTTGCATCAAGCAGAGTGCACAGGGGGCAGAGGGGCAAGTCCACAGTGGTGGAGGGGTAGAAGCTGAAGCCAGAAGTAAGCAGATGAGGTGAGATTTATTCTCCCCATGCATCACCATGGGTCACCCACACATGCTTTTGGTATAGAATTGTCTTAAAGAATTAATTAATTAATTTATTATATACTGTCTTTATCATTGACTTCTCTGTCACCACCAGCGTCTGGACTGAATGCTAAAGGAGTTCAACATCACACTGCCAACTATCAGTTTTGTAAATGGGTTAACAATGACTTCTAAAACCACATATTAAATAGACGTTTACTGACTGGACACAATTCACTTGAACTATTGTAATGCACATTTAGCAAGCACAGAAAAAGCAGAGAACAAGAGCTGCCAATACGGCAATGGTACCGTTTGGAGGCTATGCCGAGCCCGTACCGTTCCTTGCTGGTAGAAGTGAGGGGCCAATTCCAATAGCCAAGCTGATTCAATAGCTGTCACATCTCGCATGTAATACTTAGAGGTCTGGATAACTTCATTGTAGACGACCCTAAAAAAAAAAGAGTTAGAGGAAACCATCAACTAGCAAAGAGCACCCTACTTATTTCACCTGAGAAGTGGGTCATTATATAGATACTGAGCCTAAATTATATAACCACTATCTACACCTGTAGAATGATGGAATATGTGCATGTTTCCACTTGGTGCAGAGGGGATCAGAACATTCAAAGGTCATGAGAAGGTCATTTTTCTCTTCTGCATACTTAATTGTATTACCGTACTAGATCAGCAGTATCCTCTGTAAGATTGAGAAAGGTAGAGTAAGAGTCTGAAGAAAATCCAGTCATATCCCCCCTCCCCTCCCCTCCCCATGGAAGAATTTCCCTGTCCATATTGCTCATTATATTCTCAGGGCATCACTTTTGAGATGGTTTTAAGAATTTGACAGTGGGCTCTGAGTATAAGTTTCAAGGGTTGCTAGAGAGTCTGGAAAGAAAGCATAGCATTTATAGTCCTACCTCCTTTCCTGTACTGTCGTATCATCCTCCTGGAGGCCAATACAAAGACAGAACCAGCAACCAAAAGACTAATAAAACCACCATCAACATTCAAAGGCAACAGCACTGATTATTCCTCCTTCAATCATTCCTCAAAAATGCATGATGCAGATGGCCATGAAAACAAATATTATATGAAATATGCCCTTAGATTGCATAGGACCAAAAAAAGATACTTCTCATGCAACCTGAAGGACCCACTAAGCCCTCTGACTTAAGTGGACTATGCTTAGGAATGCACTGCTATTTTTCCAGCTCTATACTACTACTTCCAAAATGCTGTGTTCTAACTAGTTGGGGCTTCTTAAAATCTTTTCTGATGTAGTTGCAGCACCAAATGAAGGGAATAGCATGCATTCTAAAACCACAATCTTCCATAAAAAGTTACGACTCTGAATGATGGTCAGAGTCAAACCCAATTAAAACTCTTTAAACATACCAACGAGGTGGTTTCTCTGCATACAATACTGAGGTGGGGTGGATATGCAGTTCGTGGTCATCACGAATAGTCCTAGAAAGAGGAGTGTTATTTCAGACAATGTTTGTTTATAACTATTTAAAGAAGAAGAAAACCCACAAACAATTAATGCAGATAAGAGTAGGGCATATAAGTACTACACTAGTTAGCTATAGGTATCAAATTCAAACTCTGGCAAGGATTTCCAGCACACACGAGTTAGGAGTTTCTGCCTATATCACAAGAGCAGGAATTGTAGAGACTTCACCACATAAGCTCTGCATCTTCTCTCTCTACATTCAATTGTCTATAAAGGTACCAAATTTACCTTTGTCTTATTATGGATCCTAAAGCTTACTTCTACTTGCACTCAATTTCCACTTACATCCACCTATGCACTCCACATTGTTCTTCAGGGTCCACTGACCTCCCCCTCCCACAGGAATAGGATCTTTGTGAGGACAGAAGGGGGAGTGCTGGTTTGGATGTGGTGCTCAGGGTCCACCTATGACGGGCTGTCTCTATCAACTGAGATGACTCACAGAGCCTCGTATGATTTTGGGATAACTGGATTTTAAACTATAAACCTTCCCCTCGGTTACCAGGTGTTCTAAAGGCAGCGAGTGTCTAGGCTTTGGGTTCACTGCTGTGGTGCACAAGTAGTATATGGAGGTCACTGAGGCAGGAATTATACATTAGCCACAAAGAAGATCTTTTTATTTACAGACTGGTTTCCAGGAACAGATCAGCAGCACAGGACTCCAGATAGACAAAAGAGAAACCTGGCTGAGGCACACTAATTTAGAGTAGTTTGAATTTTCTTTAATTCTTTCCAGCATAAACAGGCTTTTACCAATTAGTCACTAGGTTGGATCCTAACACACACACACAGGATTCCACCCACACCAGCCTGCCCTTTCCCAAGAGTCATACTAAATGGCGCAAGGTCTGCTCACTGCCAGAGACAGGCCAAACAACTGGGTACTCTATGCGCTGTCAGAAGTAGAGCCAAACCACTGTGTCACTCTCCCAAACAGAGCTACCCTTTCCTCAGTCTGCTCTCTTCCTGAGCCAGTCCTGAGTTCTCACTACCTTCTCCCTGAGGCAGAACTGAACTCAGCTCCTACTGTGTTTCCCTGTTTTCCTCTTCAGGAGCAGGACAGCCTTCTGTCCATCACACCATCCAGATTCAAATGCCAAGTTAGCCTTGAATAGACTTGGGGGAAGTCACAATCTATATATCTAATACCGAAGTTGCCCCCTGCGTGCGGATACTTATTTCTGCACATCGGGGGCACCTGGGGGGGATGGAGATTTTCGTACACACTTGGGGCAGTCCCCAGGTGTGCACAAAAATCTGAAAAGTTGGAAAAAATATCGGGGGGATACTTAAATACCCCAAAAGTGACAGAGCGTCCCCTGCCGCCGCCACCGCTTCGGAGCTGGGGGGGCCAGCGAGGCCCGGGCGGCTGCAAGCCGCCGGGCCTCGCTTCGAGGGGAGGAGAGACCAGCTCCCAGTTCGGAGCCGGGGGGGAGACCGGCGAGGTCCGGTGGCTACAAGCCGCAGTGCTGCTACCTCTCTGGTAGTTCTTAGCCACCCAAAGCCTTTGCCAGAGGTTGTTTGGAACCAGCTATGGCTTCAGAGGCCTAATAATCTGAAATGGCTTTCGGTATTTAAAACACTTCGGAGAATTTCTGTAGTGTAGCACTTACCCTGGTGGGGTTTTTTGCACAGCTTCCACAGGCTGTTTTGTTAGTCAACCAAAATTCCATCCTTGGTGCCAGAGGACCTGGCCCTAGACTCTTTTAAATAAGTAGCAAGGTTTTAAAAAAATGGCTTGGAAAAGGTCTCAATTCAGTACGGATTTATTTTCCCTGTTGTTATCATTGAACTGTGGATTCTGGAATTGTTTGCAGATCCCATTTCTTGCAGATTTATTCTCATACTCTTCCTTCTGAAATTTGTAAGAGCACATGAACACAAGAAGTTGCTTTATACGGAATCAGACCACTGGTCCATCAAAGTCAATAATGTCTACTCAGACTGGCATCAGCTCTCCAGGATCTCAGATTGAGGTCTTTCACATCACCTTTCACTTGATCCTTTTAATTGGACATGCCAAGGATTGAACCTGGGACCTTCTGCATGCCAAGCAGATGCTCTGCCACTGAACCACAGCCCCTCCCTAGCCTGCTTAAATTCAGATTAAGCCATGTCTAGCAAAGGCAGTAAATGGAAATGATCCTACATGGTTCCATCTTTTAAAAACGTGGTCTTAGACAGACGGTGTAATCCTAAACAGTGTTACACTTAAGCCAGTGGACTCCTGGAAAATGACTATTACCGGCTTCAAGTCCCATTCAACCTCAGTTATCCACCTGTTAGATGAAAATGCTATACTGACAGACCCCACAAAGCTGTTGTGTGACACCAAAGATCTCTTTTTCAAACCTGTATAAATTTATCAATTGATCAACCACCCTGTTGTTGTTGTCACTTATATCCCACCCTCCCCACTGAGGCGGGTTCAGGGCAGCTTACCACAATTCAAGGATACAATTAAATACAGTAAAATACAGTAAAACTTATCATAAACTTATAAATTACTTAAAATAACTATCATTTAAGACATAAATACATAAAATGCTGGAACGTACTCAAACAAGCGGAACACTTCTTATAACATAGGCCCCTGTCACACGGGCAGGAAACTGCAGAGGAGAAGTGTGGCTGTTTGCCCCGGGGCAAACTAACATGCAGTAAAGCGATCAGACCTACTGTGGAGGTTCTGTGGAGGTACTGTGGAGGTTCCATGGCAAGGGAGAGGTGCCGATCACAACACACACCTGCGCGCAATGAAGAAGCGCGCGGCGCGGCGAACTGGTTTTCTTTTTTTGTGTACACTACGAATGCGCATGCTCCGTTGGGTGCGTGTGCGCATCCACGGAGACGTGGGGGGAAAAAAACCCTTTTCCGCAAGGGGACATGGGCGGGCGCCGGATACCACCGGAAACGCGATCAGACGCCCGCCCTTGCCCCGCAGTTTCTGGAAACTAGTACCTCCAAGGTACTAGTTTTTTGCTGCGCTTTTTCGGCAGGAAGCCTCAGTTGTGCCACGGAAGCGCTACGCTTCCCAGATGTGCTGGTGAGATCGCGACCGGAAACTCCGCTTGTCTTCCGTATCTCTTGCGTGGCTAATGTTGCGTGTGACCGCAGCCCAAATATCTTAAACAAAAGTTTTGTCAAAAATACCCTAAAAATATGTATGTTATCTTGGAGAATAAAACATAAAAGGAAATCAACGTGTATAGGGTCTCTAAAATCAAAGAAGGACTGATTAAATACTCAGCGAAGGAAATAGTTAACATCTTTGCAAAATACTACAAAACTCTTTAAAGCACTAGAAATCCGCAACAAGATACAGTTAAAGAATATCTTAACTCCTTGCTAACCCTACCGAAGCTCAATAAGGAGTACTCAGATTTAATGGAACAGGAAATTTCTATAAAAGAAGTAACAGAAGCAATTAAAAACTTGAAAAATAATAAAGCTACTGGATAAGATGGAATACCTGCAGAATTTTACAAGTCTTTCAGTGCAACACTAGCAGAATACCTTGTAAATACGTGTAACAAGATCTTACAAAAAGGCATTATACTGTCTACTTGGTCTGATTCGGCGATTACAGTAATACACAAGGATGGAAAAGATCCAACCATTCCCTCATAGTACAGACCAATAGCACTGCTTAATCATGATAATAAATTTTTACGACAATCATCGCTAATAGATTAAAAACCTTTATCACAGAATATATCAAATCATATCAAATAGGTTTCATCCCAAACTGACAATTAACAGATAACATACAGAGAACCATCAACATAATTATTCACGAGAAATAGAATGGAAAGGACTCGATAATTCTAGCAATAAACTTTGCTAGATAATTCTAGCAACAAATTCGACCTTTGACTCAGTCGAAACAACTTACATGAGAGAACTATTTAAGAAGCTAGGATTCGGAGAAAACTTCTTATGAATGATACATGCTTTATGTATGAGAAATAAAGCCAAAGTATGGGTTAATGGTAATGATTTCCCATTCTTTCAACTAACAAGAGGGATGAGACAAGGGTGCCCATTGTCACACTTAATCTTCACAATCGCAATAGAACCGTTGCCCAAAGATCTCAGAACTTTCCATATGTAAATGTCCTTGGAACGCTGGCCGGGACTGCACAAAGCAGCCAATGAACCCAGCCAGTGTCTTCCGAGTGGCAGTTTTTTCGGCCTAACACTAAAGGGGCCAATTTTAGAATTCTGGCACCCAAAACTCTTTTATAATAAGGGAGAGATAGTTTTTTGGAGGGAGGGCGGGGTAAAAGTCTAATAAATAAATAAATAAATTATAAGCCCTAGTTGCAGATTAAACTAAGCAGATATTAAGACAAACAGAAGCCACCACAGCAAACAGAAGCCTACAAAAATGCATTTGATATAAACCAAACCGAGTATTTTTTTTTGGTATTTATTCAGCTGAATGAAGATTAGACAATCTGATTCAGCTACTGATATAGCTGGGCTGAATAAAAGCCGATATTATTCGGCTTTTATTCGGGCCAGCTATATTGCCAAGTCATGCCAGTCAGGCCAACTATTTTGCCAAGCTGTGCAGCAGCATAGCTTGGGAAAGGCATTCCCTTCACTCACGGAGGAATACCGCCACCACACTATGAGTCAGCGAGTGAAGATGCCTTCCCTTCACTCCCCCAAGTTCTACAGCTGCGGCAGCACAACTTTGCAAGTGAAGAGAGGAGGCATTTTTAAATGCTGGATAAATTCAGGTTTCCCAGTTATTTCCCCAAATCCCAATATCATACCAATATTGGGAACATCGGGAAATACCAATATTTCTCAGATCCAATGGACCCAAATATGAAAAAAGCTCATTTTCTTTTTTTTGTGCACACCCCTACCTCTAACCTCCAGGGAATTGCAGTTAAAATCTAATTCTAGTACACAATGCAAGGCCTTGTCTGCTAAACCTATAATATTTATTTAGCACATTTTTTCCCATCCTTCCTTCAAGGAATTCAAAGAAGAATACATCACCCTCTCCTTCTCCATTTTCTCCTCACAGCCGCCTTGTGAGGTAGGTTAGGCTGAAAGAGAGTCATCCAGCAAGCCAACTAGGGATTTGAACTAAGGTCTGACACTTCACCACTATATTACACCACTGGCTCCAGACAATAACTTCCTTAAAATAATGTTGGAAGCTTTCCTGGGATAACCCCTTTCCTTCTTTTGCAGTTCTTCAGGTGAAAGAATTCCTCCCTAAGAAACTGGTGGACATTTGCAAAAGGCTTTCCAGTCTCTCATGAGGTAGCTAAGTTGCACTAGGAAAGAAAATGCTCACTTTCACCCAGCCAAAGATAGTCTTCTATGCTTTCAGCAAAATTCACTGATAGAGCTCACTTCTTTGTGCTGGCTCTTAGCTTTTCTATTACACCTTCAC
>NW_015163630.1:396645-423623 GCF_001447785.1 Gekko japonicus
AGTGCAGCACCAATCCACTCTTTTCCCTCCTCATTTGCAGGGCTGAGCTCTAGTGACCTAACTCAATCAACTTTTAGAGGGCATTTGGAGTTTACTGTGTGACAAACCTGAATTTTACCTGTATGCTCCAGTAGAGTGAAATCTGGCTGCATTGGCAAAGAATCCAGCAACTATGCATCTCAGAACAGGGTCTGGATCACCTGAAATGAAGAACATCACTAGTTATCCTACGAAGTTTGGAAGAAAGACCAAGAGCTTACACATGAGAAAATTAACTGCTTAGGCAACAAAATCAAAATTGCCAAATGGGGTGGAGGAGACTGGAGAAGGCTGGAGAAGATGGAAGCTTGCATGGCTTTTTGCCTGCAAAGGTCCCTGAACGTACAGCAGTGTGTATTTTTACAGGTCACACAGGGCTGCTGGGAGAAAAGGTGAGGGAGATAGACTTCCAACTGTGGAATGTCTCCTGTCGATGGAAAAGCAACTGGCCTGGAGTGGGGTTGGGAGAAAGATTTGGAGATTAAGATCAGCTGTAGGAGCTGTGTCAAACAGCCCCTATCTTTGCCATTCCTCTGCTCGAACTGGAAGCCTCCTGCAGCTGCTTTTTGTATTTTAAAAGAAAAACAAAACAGGTCAGAGCTGCATGCATCTGCCACCTAGTATGCAGTCTGGCCAAAGGATGTTCCTATTGGGGCAAACATTTACTGAGGGAGAAAACAGTGCTCTTCTAGTAACTGTTCAACATTTAATCATCAATTACATTTTCATCCTTTCTCCCAGAAGCCTGGGGCAGTGTACATGGCTTTGTCCTCCTCTGGTTCAGTGATTTTGTTTTAAAATACAATTTTCCTGAATTACTGGAGATATGGCAAGGTACACATACTTTAAAATTTAAAAAAATACACAAAAAGGTGAATAAAACATGAGTCCACTGGGCCCTTAAAGACTAACAAAATTTATTTCCGCATAAGCTGGAATGTAAATCCATCAGGCCAATTTATACAAACAAAAAGGTCGGGGGGCGGGCGGGGGGGGGGAAATGCTACAAAGAGAAGCAGGTTTAAAACAAGATCCAATCTAAAGAGTAATCTGTTCACTCAGAATGGGTGAGACATTCTCAACTGTTGTTAGATAGGCAACATGTAAACCTAGGTCAGAATGAAGTGAGATACGCAGATACAGCAGGAAGTTACAGAGGTGTAACTGAAGTATTTAAGGGGTGGGACATGCAAAGTATTAGCACCTACAGTGTGTGAGGAGCCCCGGATCTCTGCTAAACTGGGGCAGGGGGTGTTATTTTGAATGTTAATGAATTCTGATTCAGCAATTTTACATTGGATTATCCCTTTGAACTTCCTTTATAAGAGAGCCATAAAATTATGATGAACATTAAATTTTGACCTATGATAAGGGATCGAAATGCCATTCCTTCTTTGAGGCAATGCAGCAGCAGTAGCAAGCTGCATGATGAAGAGAAATACAGCAGCAAGCAAGATTACCTCCTCTAAGCTTTTGACATTTATGACGTCTGGAACCAAGAAATTTACAAGTGTAAATCATGCATGCTGGCAATAGCTTTGGTTATCATGCTACACAACTGATTGTCAAATGGGATGTCTTCAGTATGTTTTTGAGGACAACTCGCCATTTGGATTGTCTCTCTGCTGTAAGGTATTCGCTAATCAAACAGGAAGAGGCTTTTAAGAAAAGGAAAACACCAAAGAGGACTAAGGTGGATAAATAGCCAGTAATTTCAATCTGGCCTGAGAAACTGAGAAAACTATATCGGGGAGTAAGAGGCATAAACATATTCCATGACATAGAAAACTTCCATCATACTTTATACTGGCACTGTAAATACCCTAGACTTTCCTGAAAGAATTTTAAAAGAATGAGTGCAAAGAAACCCATTGTGAAGAAAAAGCTCAAATGGAAATTCTGGGTTCAATGTTTAACAAAGAGTAAGCACTAGGTGAGACATGGTCAAGAATTTGCTCCCATTGCTCCTACCTTCACTGGACTTTTTTGGTACTTTGAACTTGACAAGAAGTTTTTTCAGCTGTTCTCTCACAGTTGTGGCTCTGATAAGACCTTTGTAATTCAGGAAATGATCCTGACACCACTGAGGACTCTTGTTGTGCTGCAAATGATGAAAGAAAACCTTAGAATGAACTGACACTAATTTTTTTTTTTTAAGTCTACATTCACTTTACTTTCTGTTTCCCTAAACCTTGCTTGAGGCTAGCATTGCTGCTACGGAAAGTGGCATGTGTGTCTACAAATCATGAAGTGCAGAGATTTTTTTAAAAAAAGAACAGTCTCTCCTCAAACTATAACACACACACACTCACACAAAACGCCTGGATAAAGAGTGAAGCAAGTAAGTTGGTTGAGGAAGGTATACAAAGAGGTGACCCTTTATATGACTCAGGAAGTCTGCAATGGACAGAGCAAAGCAGATATCAGGGAACGGGGAATGAACATTTGAGTTGTAACGGAATGACTATGAAATGGAAATTCTGGGCTTTGAGGATTGGCAGCAGATGATCAAACGGAATGAGGAAGCAGAAAGTGAAAAAAAGGAAGGAGATAACATAAGCATTTAATGATAAGTAGGACAAGTTTAAATTCAGCATTATCCTGAAAAACTAAGTTGTAAACTATCAACAGCCATTTTGGATTGCCTAGACAATTCAGAACAACATCACTGAGGTCTCTGTTGTAAGATGGTGAGAGGAAAAGTGGAGAAGGCTGCAGCAAAGGTGGGGGAGCAACTAGGCAAAAGCAGGAACCAGAAAGGAGAGGAAACTGGAACCAAGGCGAGGAGGGGGCCAAAGAAGAAGGAAGAAGCAGAACTGAGTGGGAGAGGAGGCAGGCAGACAGACTGGAAAACCAAGCAAGGGCTGGAGAGAAAAAAGTGAGCAACTGTTGGGGGGGGGGGGAAGCAGAGCCAGGGGGGGGGGGGATTACGTTTCCACTTCCTCACAAGCCCTGCCCTTCTCACATACTTTAGCTTACTTTTATAAAGGCTTCATAGACATTCAGCATAGTGAGGTGGTCACCCTCCTCCACTGCAAACTTTCTGTGTTCTCTGATCTGGAAAAAAGAGAAACGCTTTCTTAAAATGTGAAAGGAACACACAAGTAAACGTTCCCTCCTTATAAGAACCACATATGTTTTTCTCTTGGCAATAGTCCTACAATATAACTTGAAATAGTCAAACATACAAACCAAAAATTCCCATGGTCAGCTACAGCTACTGTGCCACAGTGCAAATAAGCTCCTTATTGCATTACAATAAAACTTCCCATCATTGACCACAATGATATGTTTCATCTGACATTTCAAGGAGCAATCTCTTCAGTTATTAAATACCATCTTTTCCCAATCAACTCTCAGAAAAGTTGATCTACAGATTTCCTTCTTTCCCACACCCTAAAAGCAAATGTTATATTTAATTCTCACTCCACAAAGGAAACACATACTGTTTTACCTTTTACTATGCACAGACTGCATGACTAAAACACTTCTCACTGGTCATTAGCAAGCAGAAATTCAGCACTTTACTTTCCATGTAAAAGAGGCTGCAGAATTTGAAAGATGTTGATGGGAGGTATGAGAACTGCACTTACAGCTTGTGACTTTTGATTTGGAGGAATTGTAAAGATATTCTGGATCTGCATCATGGCTGCAATACTCAGAATCTCCTGGGAGCAACCAAAATTCCCTGCAATTTAAAAAAAATGGAAATAAAGAGTGTTCACTTTCATCCTGTCAATGTACCATTGCAATTAAGAAAACAATTCAGTCTTTACACTTTCCTAGTTAAGACAGTTACAACAGCTAATGAAGATATTGTTATACTACAAAGTGAGACCAGATATGAAAAATACCTACAGAACTTGTTGAACCTGAAAAAAAGGATAATGGTGATGAGCTTCTTAAAAGAAATAACTCTGTTTTCCTAACTGCTAATTTGTTGGTGCCACCACACTAGCATGCTACAATCTCCAATACTATGGGTGAGGAAATTTTGCCTCTCCTTTGAACTGAATTGTGAAATACAATTTAAGAATGTTTATTCTAGCAGCTGTTTTACAGATGACACAGGGACAATAAGGCACAGAACAGAACAGCAGCTATTTGGCGGACTATGTATTATTTAGCATGCATTCTGAATTTTCTGTTGAGAACTAAGAGTTGGACCCTGTGAATTGTTCAGCCTTCCTCCAACAGAAAGAATCTGGCCCTGCTTCTTCTGCCAAGGCAATGCAGAAAAGATTCACAGGATCCAACCGTATGAAACACAGTTGCCACCATAGTTGCCAAAAACAGGAACGCTGCTTGTAACTACCAACTGCATTGAGGATAGTCTGATTAGAACCAGTACCATCAGCCTTGGAGATATCCTTACACACCCTCAAACTGATCCTTACACACCCTCAAACACTTAACTGTTTTCAGTCCTTCTGATTTTAATACCACTAAATTGGGTTGAATTCAAAGGCACATTTGTTTATCTTGCCCTATCCCAAAAACTCAGGGTGCTCGCTCATAATAGCTTTGAAATAATAAGTCCTCCCTCCTTCACTGAATCCATTTTTATGTTGCCCTTCTTCCAAAGAAGTCTGGGTAGTTTACATGATGCTCTCTCATGTTGTTATCTTAAATAAGGTTAGGCTGAGAGAAAACGGCTGGCCTAAGGTCACCCAGGGAGCATCATGGCTGAGCAGGGATATGGACCCAGGTCTCACTGATCCTTGCCTGACACTTGAAACACCGCACCACGCTGACTCTCAGTTTGAATGCTGTTCCAAAGGTTCCCGGACCTTCAAAAGCAGCTTCTTTGTGGGTGCAAGTGTCTGCAGTGGTACAGAGGGACAGAAAAGCCCCAGAGCTCTCATGGATAGTCAAAAAATTGAATCCCAGCCTTGGCTAACAAGTAGTATAAAAGTTAGAGGTCTTTCTTTTTGACCTTATGGCTTGTAGAAGGATAGGAATGGAAGAGAAGGAAAGTAGCTGAGAGGAGCACCAAAATTGTTTTAATGAGGATGTAACTTAATATTTTGTATTGTTATTGTTTTATCTGGCAAATATGCCTTGTAAGCCGCCCTGAGCCTCCGGGGAGGGTGGGATAAAAATGTGAATAATAAATAAATAAATAAATAAATTCAAGGTTTTGTCAAGTTCTACACTGTAAGTCTGACACATTTTGTGATAACTGGGTTTTGAATTTCTCTGGAAAGGACCTGCAGGAAGGACCTCCGGTCTATGGTGGCGCGTTGAGCAGTCGCACCTCCTGGACCTCCCGGGGGTGAGGCTGCACACTGGCAGAAAGGGGGGGGGGCGAGGCATCGCACCTCCCCCAGGAACCTGGCGAAAGGCTCCTGGCCAAGGGACTTTCGAGAGGTCACCTCTTCGCCAGCGCAATGCTGGGAAATCGAGGCACTTCTCCATCCCCATGGTCCCTCTGCCGAGTGTCTGTATGGAATTAATGGCGCTGACTGGGACAAGCATGGGAGATCGAGCGGTTAAAACCGAAGGCAAAGCGAGGTCGGATGACCAAATATGAATGTGAGGTGGAATAGAGCAGTTTTTACTAAGCTAAAAGAAAGCTCCCTCACCCCACGGACCAGAGAGTAAAGCGAGCGGGGGGAGGGGCCCCATGCGCATAAACTTCTAAGCGAGAGCGGGGGGGAGCAGAAGAAAAAGCGGTAAAAACTGTTGGAAAGACTTAACAAGGCGCGTACAAGTGTGTGAGCGCATATTCAGACTTTTAAAAGTTTGGCAAAAGTAAACAACCGATAAAGATGGCGGGAAAGAGGACGGAGAAGGAGAAACTTTTAAAAACAAAACTAGCAGAGAGCCCATGACCGGAAGGAACCACTGAGTTGGCTAAAACTATGGCAGAGTCCTTGCGCCCCCTGCTGGAGCAGATGAATAACCTCAAGGAGCAGCTGTCAAAAACGAATGAATGTATCACTACACTGCAGACACAAATCAGCGAGACTTTAAAAATCACGGAACAAACAGCCGAGAAAGTGAAAGAGGTTGACGCCACTGCTCAAAGGGTGAAGAAAAAGGTGCAAAAATTGGAAGAAAAGCAAATCACAACAGAAGAATACCTTCTACAATTACAAATGGAGAAGGCAAGTCTGGTCCTTCGCTTCCAAGGTGTCCCAGAGATTAAAGGAGGGAATCTGAAGGAAACGATGAGCAAAGCATTGGCCCCAGTGACAGATTTGAAGGCGGACTATTTTATGAGTGAAATGGATGTGGTCTACAGGGCCTACCCCACATACATAAAGAAGAATAATCTGCCTGGGGAAATTGTAATGAGATTCTCAAAGAGACACGTGAGGGACTGTATCCTAAGAGCGACGGCGGGGACACCCTTGAAAATTGGGGACAGTACCATTCGAATACTGAAAGATATCCCATTTGAAATAAGACAACGGAGAAAGAAATACAAAGATTTAATTCTTTTTCTTCAAACCAATGCAATCAGCTACAGGTGGTTATATCCAGAGGGCGTAACCTTCAAACTTAAGGATAAGAAAGAAAAGATTGACTCTGTTTCCAGAGCTCGGGATTTTTTGAGAATCCAGCTGGGTGAGCCAGAGGAGGTGGATAAAGAGGAAAAGGACAGTAGGTCCAGTGGTGAGCTGGACTCGGGGTCTTCTGGAGAGGACTCTCTGTCTGAGAAGGGAGCAGCGGCGCCTAAAAGTCCTTACAAACTGCGGAAGAGACAAGATAAGAAAAAGTGAAGATTGAAGGACTCTGAATTGTGTCTTTGATAAGATCTAAAAGGTATAAAAGCAAGTCTGACTAAGTTCATAAAACGAAGCGTTTTAAGAGATGGCATTGTATGAAAGCAATTTGAGGATCTCCTCTCTTGGGTTTTTAGTCAGTAGTGGTTATCTTTTCTTTCTCCCTAAACGTAGTACCCCTCCCTCTTTTCATTGTAGTTTTGTAGTCTTTATAAAAATGCAATTTAAAAAATCACCTTTGGGGGGCCAAAAAAAAGAAAGAAAGAAAGGACCTGCAGGAAGAAAGCAAAAGAATTCCTACCCTATGATCTAAGTGCCTACATATGTAACGGAATCCTATAAACAACATTGCCTTTTGGTGATGAAACAGTGGATGAATTCTATTTCAAATAAGCAAGGAACTGAAAACACACAAGGTAAATGACAACAGCATGCCCCTGAAATTACCTGACTCCAGTAGCATTTTTGCAAACATTGGATTCAAAGGAAACTCTGCTATCCTGATTCCAAGAGGCTCTGTGAGACGACAATATTTATCAAGCCCTGCAATAAAAAGTTACAGACTCAGTGTAGTGCTATAAAATATTTTGAAATTAATTAATTGATTCAGGCATGGTGGGGGGGAGAACGACACATTGCAAAACAACATCAGTTCACCGGGCAAGAGTCCACAAAAGCGCATCGCTCCCCGGCAGTCACTTGTTAGGTTTAAGCCATTTAAACCTAACAGTTGATCAGTGTTGAGTAGTGACCAGTGGCAGTGGCGGGGCAGCTGGTGGAGGGAAGGAAGAGAGAGAAGGCATGTTTAAATGCCTTTCCCTCCCCCCTTGGGGGTGGCTGGGGAAGGGGAGAGAGAGAGAAGGCATTTAAACATGCCTTCCCTTTCCTTCTCCAGCCTCCCTGCTGCGGCAGGGAGGCTGGGGAGGGGGAGAGAGATAGAAGCATGTTTAAATGCCTTCCCTTTCCTTCCAGCCATTAACTGGTCAGTTTCACTCCCTTTAATCTGAGGGGAGTGAAACTGACCAGTTTGATGGCTGGAAGGAAAAGCAAGGCATTTAAACATGATTTCTCCCCCCCCTACCCCCAGCAGCCCCGCCACAGCCAAGAGTCTGGGAAAGGAAAGACAGAGAAGGCATGTTTAAATGCCTTCCCCTTCCTTCCCCAGCCTCCCCGCTGTGGTGGGGTGTGGCTGGGGGAGGAAAAACCACTCAGAAGGCATTTAAACATGCCTTCCCTGTCAGCTGTTAGGTTTAAATGGCCTAAACCTAACATCTTATAGGTGGGGAGTGAAACTGACCAGTGGTAGTGGCAGGGTGCTTGGGAAGGATGAACCCAAATAAAAGCTGAAGAAAATTGGCTTTTGGGGGTGCTGAACATTGGTAGCTGAATACAGATCTCTAATCCGTAATCAGCTTACACTATACCCCAAAAATACCAATAGGGTATTTTTCAGGTATTCGGCTCAGTTTATTCTAAATGCACACCCCTACTGGTTGCATAAATGACAGGAAAAAAATCTTAACCAAAGCATATATAAACAGACAATAAGACTGGAAAGTTCACCCAACTACCATTCTGATAGCTGGTATTATATGAACACCAAATCAAGTTGGTTTCAGCCATTTTTATATAGGCTAGAATAGTCAATGTCCATACAACCAATAAGTTTACAATACAGAGAATGGGAAACAGAGAGGAATATGGTGAATATTCTTATCTTTTAAGGACTGCTTTACTTTTTGGGGATTATTTTGGAGGGAGATTATTAACATGCCTATTCTTAAGAAAAATCCATTTATGGCTTATTACATTTGTCCTCCCCTCCTGCGAGGTAGGTTAGTCTGAGAAAATGTAATTAGCTCAAGGTCAGCTAGCATACTTCCAGGGCACAGTGAAGATTCAAACCTGGGTCTTCCAAATCCTAGTCCAACACTCTACCCACTGCACCACAACATGAAAACCAGATGAAATGTCCACCATAAAACCACCTTATATTTGCAATGCAGTATTTCTGAAGGCCCAGATTTTCTTGTTAGCCTTAAGGACATGATAACAAGAAAAATCTGTGTTAAAACTTTTACTAGATCAGCGCATGTGATTTATGTCTTCTCAATGTGACATATACTTAACACATCTAATGTTCAAGAAACATTTTAACAAGAATTGCATCCACAGAAATCTCTTCCTTATGTCAAGCATGGCTGCATACTTGGCCCAAGTGCAGAATGAAAAGTGATGGGTGGATCCTACTGCTATGTTCTGCTAATGGCAGCGCTTTCCCACAGGGCAAGGAGCCTTCCCGGGATGCAACAAGCTTCTCTTTTAGCATCAACAGAAGTTCCTTTCACTAGAGGAAAATGCTGCCATTAGCGGAAAAGATATATGGGATCCGACCTACTGATAATCCTTTGCAACAAAGAGGAAAAATGTTTTTATTCATATCATTCTGAGGCTTTAAGAAACAGCATCTAGCTTGATAATGGCGTGATGTCTGCTCTTCTAATTACATGTGGTAATATCAACAATTAGGATCCTACCCACCTACACATTTATTTCAGAAACTTGCTTTGGAAAGATGACTAGTCTGATGTTATCTGGCATCTTTACTACAGTTACAAAGAAACAACCTCACCTCCTAATGCATAGAGTAGCTCCAATGCTTGCACCATTGACTGAGCCGGTGGAGGCTGGGAAAGAAGACATTGTAACGATTAGCTCGGGCTGCAGTACAGACGCACAAGACGTTTCATGATCTTTTGTTTAATAAATATATTTCCACATAGCCTGTTTAAAATGCAGTGTTTTAAATGGGATCATCACAAGGGACGAGGGTCGGGACAAAACCAGAATTATTAGGCTCTGGCTGCATCCACTGCTGACCGCCCTCTTCCACAGTAGCAGACACTTGCTACTGTGTGTTGCCCCCCCCCCTTTTCATGCAGTTGTCTTCACTGTGAAACACACTTCATAACATCAGCCCCTTTTACTGTCCTTCATTTATACAACCTTCAGTTTCTGCTATTCAGAAGCTTCTTGTCATAAGGCAGCTTGTGCCAAAGCGATATTGTAAAAAATCTGCACAGCCAATCAAATCTCCAATAGCCAATCAGAATCCTTGCTCAGTAAAAGTCCAACCTCATTCCACCCATTTTCTAAAAATACTTGGTGGGTGCCAGGAAAGGTATTAGAAGGCACATCATGCCCACAGAAGAAGAAGAAGAGATTGGATTTATACCCCGCCCTTCACTTGGAGTCTCAGAGCAGCTTACAAACTCCTTTCCCTGCCCCTCCCCACAACAGACACCCTGTGAGGTGGGTGGGGCTGAGAGAACTCTGAAACAAACTGTTCTCTCTCAAGGACAGCTGTGCCAGAGCTTGTGACTGACCCAAGGTCACATCAGCAGGTGCAAGTGGAGGAGTGGGGAATCAAACCCGGTTCTCCCAGATTAGAGTCCGCACACTTAACCACTACACCAAACTGGCACTACACCAAAATGTCCCACAGGCATCATGGTGGGTGTCCCTGATTTTGCATCCCTATTTCAAAGGATAGTCCCAAGGCCTACAAAACCGACAGCAAATATGAAAACTAATCATGTATTTACTGCTGCATCTAGTACACATCAATGGTGTGGATGTGGTCCATATGAACACAAGTGAAAAGAAATCAGACCTTGAAGGTTAGAATGCAGCCCACACTGCAGACAAGTTAATCATACATCATGAAATATTAAAGAATCTAGTACTTACTGAGAGGAAAGGGAATCTAAGCACATTGTCGATTCCTAAAGCCTTAAGCTGTAAGATGACTGGTGCCAGGTTACTGCGTTGCATCTCTGGAACTGTGGAGTGTGGCAACTTCTCAAAGTCCTCCTCTGTGGAGAGGGCAAAACTCTCAGGTTTTAACACTAATTAGTTAAGTTAAATTTCTACTTTAAAACTGTATAACTCAGATTAAAAGAATGCACAAATCTAGCTAATTTGAATGGTTCAAAAATGCTGAGGCATATACCAGTGTTTCCCTTAAGCCAACTCTTCCACCAAATGTTGCTAAATGGGCTATTTGCATTGTAAAAATGGAACTCACTACTCTCAGGATTTGGGAAACATTTTTACTAGTGTCAAATGTGCACATCAGGGGGCATTACTGGTACAGGCAGAAAGGTGAGAGGCAAAATTCTGCTGGATAAATGCTACTCCACTGTTCTTTGGGTCTAAGCCAACATCATGTAGCCAGACTTGGTTAGTTATGTAGCATCAGGATTTCTTGATCTGCATGCAGTTCCCCAAATGGCTCAAGAAGCATGATTTCACAGCCAACTGACTTAATTTGCCTTGACTGACATCACATAACCCTGCATACCAACTGCATAAAGTTACCATATCATTCTGTTCTCTATGTATACCCCAGTCAGCTAGGTTCACTCATGAGATTAATCCAGGAAGAAAAGAGGAGTGACCAGCACAACAACAACAACAAAAAGATAAAAATTAAGCAGCAATATGTCTTAGTGTTTTTACACAGTTTGTAAGTTGCCCTGAGACTGCTTTGCAGGGAGGGCAGGATACAAGTCAAATAAATAAATAAATATGGAATCAATGGTAAGGAACAGGATTGAAAAACAATGAAAAGCAGAATTAGATACAACATACAAGATGGTATCAGGCTAGCATCATCTGCCTGTTCTATTCCTGACCTTTTCTTAGTTTCTTTTTAATTCATGGTCTTCATATCTTGGAGGACAGAGATTGTATTAAGGAGGACTTGTTCTCTTGAAGACTGTTCAACTACTTCTGAGGTGCTATTGTTTATCATCCATCTAACTATCATCTATCTGGCCCCACTGGTGGGCGCTCTGATGGCACTTGGTTTTTGGCCACTGTGTGACATAGAGTGTTGGACTGGATGGGCCACTGGTCTGATCCAACATGGCTTGTCTCATGTTCTTAGCTATCATAACAAAATCCAAAAAAACACTGCAGGTCAAGCCCGGACACTCAGGCACTGACAAAGACTTGTGACTTGTTCTCAGAATTGATGTACTGCTTAACCTGTCAAAGAATGTAAGTAATAACCATGCTGTTTTGGCTATTCCTGCTTCCAACAGATTCTTAGTTCTTGGAGAGTCCCTTATCACTAATTCCCCATTAGCACCTGTGTCTGACATGGACTTGGATAACTGTCATTATTGCTCAATAATGAAACACAGAACTTCCTTGGAAATTCTTCTTCCAATAGCACAACTACTTTTTTTCCCAGAAGTATTTCTATGTACACAGCCTGTCCCTCAAAATTATTGCTTTCAGCTCAAAACTATAAACAAAAGAATATTTGAGATCGTCCTAGACTTAAAAGGCTTAACCCAGTCTATGCTATGCAGCTTATCAGAGCTGAATAGTATATTGTCTAAAGTGAGTATGTTATCAGCAAAAATGAAGACAGTAGGCAAATCCTGCATTTAGCAGGGGGTTGGACTAGATGGCCTGTATGGCCCCTTCCAACTCTGTGATTCTATGATTCTACAATTCAGTATAATCACCAACATGCAATGGAAAAGGAATAACTGAGGGGGGAAACCTACAAATGTCTTCTTCTTTTTACATACAATTCTCCCTACCCTCCAACTTTGCCATGAAAATTCTCTAGGACTTTTGACAGCATGAGTGCTCTTCCTGGTCAAACAACAGTCACAGAGGATTGAATATATTATGGATCGCAAATCTCAAACACATCCAAGACAATGATAAGGTCTCTAAATATTGAAAAACCATACAAAACCAGACACTCCATCACTCGGCAACTCTACCTGTGTAAAGTCTGTAGCATTTTCCCGAGCGGTTCCTGCCCGCACGCCCTGCCCTCTGGTTGGCAGATGCCTTTGATACGGGGACAACCACAAGACATTCAATGGCAGTTTTTGGATTATAGGCACGGAGCTTCACAAAGCCACAGTCAATCACAAATGAAATCCCATTAATTGTGATGGATGTTTCTGCAATATTGGTGGCTACAATTACCTAAGAGGAACAGAGAAAACCAATTTACTTCTAATTCCTTATGCGTGCTGACTGACATACAATAACAGCCAGAACAGCTTGAGAAGCAAGGACAGAAATATGCAGTAATAATTGTAAAGGGTGGGGAGATTGCAGTAAAGGACAGATTTTTACAACATTGGAACAAAATTGATAAGGAGGAATTTCCTAGGGTTGATTAGGGAAACAGCAACAACACTTGCCGTCAAAGCTGTGTGAAGAGAAAGATGGAGGCTTGGCTGGCTGCAAGAAACAGTATACTGTTTAATATCAGTCAGAGTAAGTGCAAGTTGAATTGAAGGGATAGTTCCATTAGTTCTTATTTTAAGGCAATACCGTAAGATCTAGTCTACATATAATGAACTGGAGGAATGAACAGCCTTGCTGTAAGGATGGAAGACTTGTAAGGATGGTGAAGACTTGTAAGTAACTTTGAAAATACCACTTCCAGTAAAACGTTGGAAGATGTGGCTATCCTATTACACAGGAATCCCACAAACAAGGCCTCTAACAGTCACCACTGCTAACAAGCATGACACCATCTTAACTCGCTTTTATGAAAACAGCGTTACCTTTCTGACATTGTGAGACACTCTCTCAAACACCTTCATCTGCTCAGAAGCAGGCAACCCAGCATACATAGGGAGTACACGGAGGTGTTTCTTCATCCCTGTGCGAGCAAGGATCCGCGCCTGTTCTATCAGCATAGAAACAACCGTTTCCACTTCCTCCTGGAAAGGAGACAGGATCAAACAAGACACATTAAGCTTCAAGAGCATCGGGAGCAGGGGTGGGAGGAGCTGAACCATGCTTCTATGGTCCTTTCCCTGGTTTTATCAGAGTTCAACTTGGCATACAGTACCTTGCATTTATCCCTGGTTATAACAGCATCTGTTTATTCTGGGACAAGTGTGGGGCGAAACGAGGGTGACCTCAATGTAATGTGAAAACAAAAAAATACCCCGAGATAATTACAGGGGTGAACTCGAGTGTAGTGTAGAATGCAAGTTCAGGGAACCAGGATTTAAGGTCTAGTGTGGAAAGGACCTATAAGACATTCATCTGAAATTGGTTAACTTGTCATTGGCTGCCCTTTTTAGATTCTTAACACAAGATCTGAGGCAGATAAAAAGACGGGATGGTCTTCTCAATACTCAGGGTTACATTTCATCAGATTAAAAATACTATTGCACATTTCTTTCTTAAAAGACAGTGTAACAATCAGCACCAGAACCCTGATTTGGAGATCTGTTTCACTATGAACAAGCAAATAGCGAAAGAGGAAATACCAGTCACCGTCCACCAGGTTGTGTCTCTCAACTTTTGTTGTCATTCTAAAAAGCTGGGCTTTGAATTCCCCTGCAACAGGACCCAAGAGTCCCAGGAGCTATCTTAAGCTCAATGGATCTCAGTGTGGGCCAGTTCCAGGAGAACCTCTTTTCAGATTACAACAGAAAGGGGAAGTGAGAGTCACGCACCCTTAATGTTATAGTCTCTTTATACCATACGAAGCACCTTTCTTTCTATTACACGGGTTAATTAGATTTTCTCCATATCCCTAGCTGCAAAAGGAGGACCATACTTACAGCAATTCAAACTGATTATCTAAACGTTCTGGATGTCCCACATGCATTTCAATTAACTAGGATGTACCTAATTAAATCCATCACTCTCCCCTGTCATTCAGTAAAATAGTCCAGGATGACTTTTCTTCCTAAGGGCATTTCTCTACTGGTGTAAATTTGGTCATCAGGCAAACTGCAATGCACTTCCAAGCACCACAATCTATACTGTACCCTGTAGTAGAGTTGTGACCTCCTCCACTGCATAAACAAGAATGTGAAATGCAAAAATGTGAAACGTGAAAGTGGGCACAGTACGTAAACAGCCAGGAATAAAGCTGGTGGAGGCCTCCTCATCATTCCCTCTTTGTCATGCTGCTGTTCTAATCAATTAAACTGAAAATGAAAGGGCAAGCAACAACAGTACAGACATGCACAAGGCTGGCAAAGCAACAAGGATTGAACAGAAAAGACGATTTCTGAAAGAAGTCAGAGAGGAATGCTTGATTTCCACATTAGAAATGTTCACTAGACTGTCTGAACTGAAATCAGATTAAGCTGCTGTTACAACACAGCCATACTAGAACTTGGAAAACATTCACTAATGAGTCAACAATAGTTTACAGTGCAATCAAGCAGAGTTATACCTAAGTCCACTGACTTCAATGGACTTGAAGAGGTTAACTTTGTTTATGACTACACTGTTAGTACCTGTCCAAGACAAGCCAGATTCACACAGTGGTACTTCATATTTTAGCATGATTCTGAACAAGAACAGAGGACCCCAACTGGTATTTGGTTTGCTCTCAAACTTGCATAAATTTATCATATAAGCAGCGCTTTCAGCTAGGCCAAATCAGAGTTCTTGCATGTAGTAAAATTAACATAATATCTTACATTAGTGTAACAATTTCAACAGGACAGAAACGTTTCTTTTGTGTCTACCTGGCCAGTTAAAAATGCCAGTATATCTCCATCGCCTTCTGTCTGATGAATTTTCATGACTGTTTCCACAGTTGATTTTACATAATCTGGAACAGGACTGTTGGAAAAAACATACAAATGATCCTTAAGTACAGCAAAGTATGACTTCATCTTATCACCAGAAGGCAAACAAGAATAAAATGGTTAGCTTTCCATAGGTACTATAGATCAATTGGATACTTATATCATCCAAGATACACAATCACAAAATTAAACCTGCCACTCACTAGTCCTTCCGGAATCCAGAAGTACTTCACATTTATATATAAAAAACAATTATTTTTAATAATTTATTTCAGAATAATAGAAACAGGTTCAATAAACAGATTATTTCAGCATACAACAAAGGCTTGATTGTAAACAATCTAGCAGTATTGCTGTTTTATTTATATTACTGCATTTATGCCTGTACAGGCATTCTGCAAATGCATATTTAAATGCTTCTTGTTCCAAAATATCATACTATAAGTCTGCAATCTAAGGGCCTGCAAAAAAAAGCCTAGGAAGGCTCTAGCATAAAAGCTTTAGATCTGGCATTAACTTGGCACAAAACAGGGCATTTTAACTTAACCATAACGCTACCTATGCTCTGAATCAGACATGAAGGTTAATCAGTGACTGCAACATCGAGGGATGACCTGCTTATGTGAATATACAGTAGCAACTTTGTAGCAGAACTTTCACATCAACCTCAAACACAGTGCTCCCCAAAGGAATCAGGGTCATATATTCAGCTTCAAGTTACAGTAATCAAATGTAGGAAAAAATCAAATTATATTCGTGGATGAGTAAAGCCAGTCCTATGTAAACACAATAGAAGCCACCTTTCAATATGGGATCCACTAGCATCAACCGCTACCCCCTATATTCCTACCAAAGATTTGGTGTTTCCTTAAGAAACGTATATGTATGTAATGTATATGTATATTACATTCAAGTAGAAACCATAGAGATAAAAAAATCAAATCTTCAACTGTATCCATAATATTTAGGCAACCCATACCAGTATCCAAGATATGGAAAATAGATGACTACATTATTGTACCCATTTATACATACATACCAACTTCCTAGACTGCTTCCTGGTGCTAGCCTATAGAAACCTCATACCACTAGCCCCAAAGATTTCACAGAATTGTTTTGCTGTTTTAGATGCCACTGACTACCTTTTCCAAAACATTTTACCACCATCCCTCAAGCAAACAGCAGTGGAGTTACAACAATGGAAAAGATGCACAAACATATGATTATCCACCTATGACACCCACATTTCCTTGCTCAGCACAAGCGCAAAAGCAAGCACTGTGTGTGCAGGGGTAAAAAAACGAGCCCACTTCCGCCATCGGACCTGTCCATCTCCTTCTGTGGAGGAGAGAGGGCACGAAGGTGCTGCCAGGTTTGCCCATATCCCTTCTGTGGAGGGGGAAGGGAAGGACTAAGATTCCAGGGGAGGAAAAGCATGAAGATTCCACCGAGTCCCCGTAGCACTCGTCTGAAGTCTGCTCCAGCCAGCCGGTGCAGAAGGGGACGGGGGAAGGTTCCCGAAGCCCTCCTCCACTGAAGTCCGCGCCTGTTGCTCACAAAATAGGAGAAAGACACATTCAATTGGAAAAAAACCACACAGATTTAGGTTTACATCCTTAATGTGCTGGTCCCAAAGCCACATAAGACAATTGTTTAAAAGAATACCTATGGTCCATATAATAATCCCTTCCACCCAGCCTTTTGTAAAGTAGCTGGGTATCAAAGATACAAGCTCTTCTAGTCACCACTTACGAGTATTAAACAGGAACAGACCTCTGAATGTAGAAGACATCCACTGGAAATGTTCGCCCTTCCACAGTAAGGATCATGCTGGTATCTTTGCTTGGGTCACTGGTCTCATTTTGGTTAAAGAAATCCCTAAATTTCTACAATAAAAATAACATTTTACAAAAATTAAGAATGTATTTAAAAGGAAGTAAACACTTGCAGAATGCCAAAAATACAGGTAGGAAGACTTTAAAATTTAATGCTTTGGATCCAGCCAATTGTCAGCAGAGAGGATTTTCCCCATCTCTCCACCCCCCTTTTGACATATGGAAAGATGATTCGTGGTATTGTGGGACCCACATGGACAAAGAGCCGTATGGGTTGGAGGTTGCAGTGAAAGTGAGGAAAGAGACACAAATCATCCCTCCTCCAACAGCAAAACTAAACTAGCAGAACAGGAAGTGGCTGTTGAGTCCCACCCAATGAAATGTATTGAAAGTCACCCACAGTGCACTCTGGGGGATGTGAAATGGTATAGTATAACCTGGTCTTGGAAGCTAAGCAGTATTGGTACTTCAATGTAAGACCATGAGACCATCGAGGAAGACTTTGCAGAGGAGGCAATGGCAAAATACCTCTGCTTCTCACTTGCCCTGAAAAACCCTATGCTGACTTGACGACTTTACACACACACACACGGCACATTGTACACTCCCGCAGGAGGCAAGAAGAATGAACAGGAGCTGCACAAAGGCATAGTTGTGATTTTAAGCAACCCTCGTTCATTCTGGTGAGGCTTGGCCTCACCAAAGTTATGTTCTCGGTAGATGGTGCCTCTGCACTTGAGTGTGTTGCTCAGGCTACTTAGATCAGCATTCTGAAAGACTGATTACACAGTCTCATTTTCTGCCAGAAAGGAAAGCTATACCTCTGCATCCAGTGTAGCTGATGCTACAATTAGACGAAGATCCCCTCGTTTCTTCTGAACCTATGAAAAAAGTCAGAAATTGCTATAATATGGTCACATGTCAAAAATGACATCACACATATGAGATATGCTAGACTTATTTGCAGAGAAAGCAATTATTTATATGATCATGTTTTGTTCTCAACTCGTCTGGAGAATGCATCACTCAGTACCATTTCATGCGTCATAAACCAGCCCTGGTACAATCGTTTAGGTATGTGAACACAAGTTTCTACAAAGAGGTGTGTTATCCTTGAAGGAATCCCCACAATTAGATTCTTGCTTAAAAAATTAAGTAAGCCTTAGGACAAATTAACAAAATGCTTCATTAAATGTTGCCAGGATACTTTTGTCAGGAACGGTCAACCAATGTAGTAATATGTACTTTGTGTTTTCCAATGTTATTCATGCCAAAATAGTGCATGTTACAAAAACCTTATTCCACCTGGCAAGTTTTAAAGCAGCAAGCATCCACTGCTGATATCTCTTACCTACTGGGGAAGGGGGAAAACTTTACTCTGTGGCCACAGAACGGAAAATGGCATACTGTAGAATCTGTTGCAATAACAGGTAGCTAGAAAGAGGTTCTGAGCAAGTTTCAAGACCACAAGGACATCTGATTTATTTCAAGAGAAGCAATTCAATGATTATATAACAATAAATATATAGGTAGTATAGGTAGAGAGTTCTAACCTTTTTTAATAAGCCAATGGCAATGTCTGTATACAAGGTTCTTTCATGGGCTTCATCCAACATGATCACACTGAATCAAAGCAAAAAGAACAAAGTTCCATATGAGGTGTTAATTAATACTGAAATTAAATCCTCTTGTGAACAGCACATTAGCAAACGTAAACTACTGTATAATAGCTACCATACAGTCAATTATGAATGTGGCATGCAAACAAATCTTCAAAGTCACAGATTTATGACCCACAAACTTACAATCTCAGCAGAGCTGCAAAAGCCACAGACAAAACACTACAAACATTGCTAATTCAGGAAAGATGAGTAGCGATAACAGAAGATCAGAAACGATTTAAGCTCTGTGCTTTCTACAGTCAGGTTCAGGAATCAGGACATGGAGAGGGTGTGGACTCAGTGCATCCACACGTGTGGTAAGGACTGTCAAACTCTGAGACACATTGGGATTGGGGACAATACAATCAAACTGTAAAATTGTGCGTGTTCTATTCCAACAGACTTTAATTAAAATAATACATAATATACAGTCATCCTTGAACATGGCCGCTTTCCAGAGTACGAAGCAGATGGACAGAGCCTTGTTCCAAAAAGTGTAGTTTCAACCATGGGAGATGTAAGGTAATGACGAAGGAAAGAAAAGGTAACTAGAGGGAACAGAAACAAGACAGGTTCACATCATCACCAGTATGCACAGCTCAAAAGCCGTCTTCAGCCTGTTTACCTGTATCTTGTTAATAGTGGATCAGCCATCATTTCTCTCACCAGCATCCCATCAGTCAGGAACTAAAGCAAATAACAACAGCGTACTATTTAGTCTGAGGATACCCCTATATAACAAATCCATTGTTTCTTTATTATTTATTATTTTAGATTTATATCCCGCCTTGACTGCCATGCAGGCTCAAGGCGGCATACATGGACTAAATACAATAAAATACAATACATAACAATAAAATTAGACCGTAGTATGCATAAAGTGCGATTAGTGCAGATGGCGTTTCCTAAGGTGGGCTGATATAGGTGGGCCAGTTATTGTCTATAACATAACAAGGGCCTTGTTGGTTCAATTTCCAGCACTCATTCCTCAGTGGCAGCTCCTAATCAAAGACCTGTTGGAAGAGCTCCATTTTACAGGCCCTGCGGAACTGTAATAAGTTCTTTGTCAACTGGTCTCCCCCCAGCCAAAAAATCTTGAAGGTACTTGTACTATTACAGTATCTTTTTTACTTGAAAAACTGGTTGAAGGCAATTTCTTCAAGTATGTTACCTTAATTCTTGTAGCCTGTGGGTCAGTGCAATCATCAAATCGTATGCAGTATCCAACTTCATGACCAAGCAGGGCACCCTTCTCCTCAGCTACCCGGCCTGCAATCTAGTAGAAAACAATTTTAAATACCAAACGAGTTTCTGCTTTACTAGACTTAACATAATGCTGAACTACTGTGTTAGATATTAGGTGAAATGCTACAAAAACAAAAAGCTGAATGGAGTTAAATTAATCCAACTGAATATTACTTATTTTCCTACAATCACAATTACTACATCTTTCAATCCTCATATGATGTTGTCCAGCTTCTTTGGGGGATGGCTGAAGCTGTAATTACGCTGCTTATATAGAAGAGAATAGATTTTTGCCATCCTCTACCCAGGTCTGCCTTGATGAGTTACTTCAGAATTACATCAAGATGGGTAGCTGTGTTAGTCCGTCTGTAGCAGTAGAAAACCCCAGAGAGCCCTGAGGTTGGGGTCCCAGAACCGAGTGACCATTCTGGGCCCCAAGGATGCCAGGCTTGCCACCACTAGGGCCAGGGCGTTCTCAGTGGCGGCTCCGTACTGGTGGAATGAGCTCCTGGAGGAGATCAAGGCCCTGCGGGATCTTGTGCAGTTCTGCAGGGCCTGCAAGACGGAACTCTTCCACCAGGTTTTCAACTAGGAGCTGCCCCCACTACTACCAACAAGCCGGCCCGTAGTTTTAACATCTGGCCTCCACCACTGTGCTCAGGAAGACCACTGAGTGGCAAATTGTTTGGTTGTATGGTATTTCCAGCTTGCCATCTTATGTACCCAATGTATCAGCACTAGCACTTTATGAGTTTATGTTTTACTGTATTTGAAATTTTAAACTGTTTTTATGTGAATTGATGGTCATTATAGACCAATTATGTAAGCCGCCCTGAGCCTGCTCACGGGGAGGGTGGGGTATAAATTAAATTATTAATAAAAATAATAATTGGATCTATACCCCACCCTTCACTACCCAAAGGTGCCTCAGAGCGGCTTGCAAACTCCTTTCCCTTCCCCTCCCCACAACAGACACCCTGTGAGGTAGGTGGGGCTGAGGGAGCTCTGACAGAAACTGCTCTTTTTCAAGAGCAGCTGTGCCAGAACTATGGCTTGTCCAAGGTCATCCAGCCAGGTGCAAGTGGAGGAGTGGGGAATCAAACCCGGTTCTCACAGATTAGAGTCCGCGCACTAAACCACTACACCAAACTGGTCCAGTGATGCCATCTTGGAGTCATTCACTGGCTCATCCTCCAATGTAATACATGCCCATCATGTGTTAACAACTGCCTTTCTACCCTCTACACTGGACAAACACAAAAGAATAAAAGTACACATAGTAGATCCTCACCATTCACAGGGGCTCCATTCCCAATCTAAAAATATTATGAAGCAGTAGCAAACTACCAAATTTCCCATAAATTATAATGATGGAATTATTATGATGATGGGACAGTGTGAATAAAAGCATGCTGCAGTCTACATCACGTGATCAGACCACAAATAAGTGAAATTGTGAGCCACAAATCTGCAAATGGTGAGGGCCTACTGCAAATCTGACATTAAAAACTGCCATATTCAGAAACTAGTGGGGGGATATTTTAATCTTCCTGTGCATTCTATTGCTGAACTAAAAGTTACAGTTTTCTTACAAAGGAACTTCAAAGGGAGAATTCAATGTGCAATTACCTAATTAGAATTCATAGACAATGTAATCCTCACCATCTGAATAGGGACTTCAGATTCTTAACTCACTACAGATATTAATATTTTGCATACCCTACCTATTACTGATGTTAATTATTTTAGTTATGCCTCTGTAACTTCCCACTGCATCTGCTTCCTCATTTGATCCTGCACTAGGTTTTACATTTTGCCTATCAACATTTGAGAATACCTCACACCCATTTTGAGGGAAGTAATTATTCTTTAAATTGGACCTTGTTTTAAACCAGGTTCTCATTGTAACATCCCCCCTTTCCCTATCAAACAACAATCAGGAGTGTCTCTCATTCACTCCCTGTGAACTGATTACTCCTTGGATTGAATCTTGTTTTTGAGCCAGCCTCTCTTTATAAACATTTCCCATCCCACCTATTGCATATATGAATCAGACTGACGAATTTACCTTCCTATGTATCTGATGAAGTAAGCTCTAGTTATGCTGGAAGATGTTTTGTCAGTATTTAAGGTGCCGTTGGACTCCAGCTTTATTCTGCTGGTACAGACTAACATGGCTACCCATTTAGATTTATCTGCTTATACAGTGACACCAGCCTAACTTCAGTCTTTATTTGAGAACTCTGCTAACATAACTGAAGGTTGGAAGTGCCTAAACATATCAGAAACTTTGGCACTTCACTGCAACATGTGCAGGCAGGGTATTTACAATATCTATTACTTCTCAGCTATTACTTTGGCTGGATCCTAGCCTACCAGCTGTTAGTCCAAGATACTGAAGCAGCTATTCTAGAATAACTTCCCCGTATGCTTGCATGTATACCTGGGCTCCTCAAAGGCTCACTAATAATCCCACCTCCTCCCATGGCTCACACATGCAATGGCCTGGTGAATGGCTAGAAATGGGAAGGGGGGGAGTGAATCAAGATTACATGCTTTGATTTCCAGCTATATGCATTTGCTGTGAACTATGCCACCTGCTGACAATCCATACATATTTTTTAAAAATAGGGCTCTGATGAAGCTCAGATGATTGGAGGCACAGCATACACTAAAATACGGGTAGCTATAAACCTACATTTTTAAAAGAAATCTTGCAAACCAGATCAGCTGCCTGTGAAAAATGAACACTGCAGCAGCTGCTCTGATGTTACCTAGACTCAAGGACAGAGGTTTTAGGTTAACATTTAGAGCCGCCTTGTATTTCAAGTACATCATCTCAAATCTCTGATGCTTCTGTTAGATTTCTGATTGGGCCGCTTTGGCAATTTACTGCATATTACAACCTTCCTCAAGTAGCTCTCTTTCAGGGCTTACCCAGACAATCAGTGAATGCACATTCCAACCATATTCTAGCCTCTGAATTACAATCTCACCAAGTCCACATTCTAAAACAGCAGTATAATGATCAAACCAATCATGGATGAGGGAAGGGATTAACAGATGAATAGTCTTGGAAAACAGCCGTGTCATCATTCACTTCATACAAAAATTATTACAGTATGTATTCATTCTGAAGGAATACACAGCCTTCAAAAACTAAAAGTAAAGCAAAGGGTTAAGGAAATAACAATTAGTGCAAGACAAAGAAAGCTGTCTTACAGGTGTACACCTTTAAAAAAAGCTACATGACTGCTTCCAAACTAGGATGGTACAGAAGGTAAACACTTGGCCTTTAAAGCAGTATGGCGTTTGTTGAGTTAAAAACTTTGGAGTATGATAAGTGGAATGTCTTTTTAAACAAGGTAGAAGCAATTGCTATTCAAACACACATGGTATATATCATACCAAGATTTTTCAGCAGTTTTGCTTTCTAAACGCTAACCGCTCTCAAGTACTTTGTCATGATGCAACGTTTTTATTTGATGAGTAACCCTTCATTTTCAAGTAACACCTATATAAAAGAAGACTACAAAGTCTCCTGAAAAAGTTTGCCATTGCCTTCCTCTGCATAGCAACCCCAGTAATTCCTTGCTGGTCTCCCATCAAGCACTAACTGTAGCCAAACTTGCTTAGTTTCCAAGCTCTTATGAGTTTGGGCTACTGGGGCTGTTTGCACGTAAGCAGTAATTTCCCCTGCTCTTTTTATCTCCAGGTATAAATTTGGGCATTGCCAGAGGTGCAACTACTTGGGTACAAGCCAAAAAACACAAACCAAAGGACCTTTGATGCACAGCTCATGCCCTGTGACACTGAGTGAGCTGGCCCACTGGATTCAAGACCAGCCTAAGTTATGTACTTGGTTACTTTCTGTTTGATTTATTTAAATTGTATTTTTGCAATTGTATTTTTATTAATGTTGTAGGCCACTTTGGATCCCCTTCAGAGAGAAAAGCGATAAACTAATAATTTTGAAGGAAATATCAATGAGCATTAATGAGGCTATTCAAGATTGGTAGAGGACAAGAGACCCTCAACTGTGATGAATAACATATGGCCCAAGACTTGGAGTATCCCAGAGCTTTTGTTACTGTTGGTTAGAAACAGTGGTTTCCATTTTAAAAAAGAAAAAAAGAAGCCTCTCTTTCCTAAATTAGCAGAAATGGCTTTGAAAATGAGCAGCTTCATTCTGGTTTGTTTTAGAGCCCAAGAACTTCTAAATTCACACCCCAAGATTTCTACAGGCATTAGATTCTTTTCATCTGAAAGTGAGTTTTACAAAGTTATACATGTCTATCAGCTATATGAGAGAAATCTAACATGGCCATGAAAATGATAAGCAAATTATACTTAAAGCACACATTTTGGCCTCCAAATAGCACTCACTATTTGCTGCTAGTCTGCACTGGCAAGCAGCTACCAGCTTCTTATCTTTCCACTGTGGTCTCAAATCCAACCATGGTTTCACATGGCCACTGCATCAGACTTACATTTTAGATTGTGCAAGGCAGACACAAATCTACACAACTGCTCACATTACAATCAACTCCTCATACCTCTGCTGTGCCAATTCCTTTGTTCTTAAACTACGTGCGCTTTCTACAAGACATTAACAATCAGGTACGAGATGGACAGAACAGTAATAAAGAAACCTCCACCAAACCCCACTGCTGATCCACACAGGACTTCAGAACAGGTCACTTATAATTCATATCAAGCAAAGATCTAGCAGCATAAAAAATAGACCTAAGTTCCTAGTATAGTATAGTATGACCTACAAGTCAATGGCTGACAGACTGGACTCTTCATGAATCTCAGAAGGATTAGAAAATCACTTAACTGTGCTCTGGTTTGTGCTAAAACTTGATAAAACTCTTTTTCAAATATTAAATGTTACAATACTGTTTCAGCCATCGATATATTTTCCAAAACAAAACAATAACCTGTAGTCAATCCAGACATTTTGAACGGGAAGTACTCACTGAAACACAAGCAACTCGCCGAGGCTGCGTTATTCCCACAACTCTTCCTTCAGCAGCCCACCCAGCTTCTGTTAAATACTGTAATAGAGCAAGGGGAGGGAGGAAAATATTATTATAACTATTATTATTCTTAAACTGAGTCAATCTCTGTTTTAACAACTTCCTTTTTCTCCATTTTGGAAGAGTCAAATGAAAGCTATAAACCTTTCCTATTTGTCTCCATAGCCTAATGAAACAGGTCAACATATATTTACCAGTATTAATAAAACCATCTCAACTGAAAAAAATATTTTAACAGACTTACAACTGACTATCTCTCAGCCTAGCCTATTTCACAAGGGTGTCACATTATAACAAAATGCTGTCAAGTTTTAATGCCCAGTATGTTAATCCCAGACAATCACTGTAACTATTTGCAAATGTCAATGTTAAATAAAATTCAAATCAGTGGGACAGGGGAGAAATTGTGTTTTCAGTTTGCATCTCTGCCATAAATTGTAACACTGACTGCTATTCACATTTGTAGCACAAGATCCAACCAAAACCCTGAATTTTAAGCCTCCTGAATTTCAATGGAAGAGAGCTAAGTATGTGCCTAATTTGAAACCAATGAGAATTAAGCAAGATTAACACTGGATCAAGCATCTTCTGTAGAGAAATATATTAATCAAGCTGGACACTAGCGAGGACTTGTAGAGAGCATCTCATTCCCTCCTCCCTTACTCTTTTCTCTTTCTCTTTCCTGAAAGCCCCCACAGTCTCCCTCCTTTTCCTGCTTCTTCTTTTCTTTCCACCCACCAGTCAACCTATCTTTATCTGCCTTCGTCTTAAGCATTCTCTCCTTCTGTCAGCTTCTCCATGGACAAAGTCTGGCCCAGTTGCACAGAGCCAGCCACTGAACTGTGTCAAGTTCTGTGGTACTGGCTGGGCTCACTTGTGTAGAACAGAACCTGCAAGGATTTGTGGGGGCATCTCATTACCCCCCCCCCAAAAAAAAACCCATCCACAAATATTTCCTATGTCCCTCCTTGTTGCAGCTCCCATAACCTCAACTTTTCCAGTTTTTTTCTCTCCTTCCCATCTACCAAGCAACCTACCTCTTATCTGGCCCTCATCTTCAGGTGTGTTTACTTCATATGTGTCCCATCTTTCTCCCCAGTGGGGAACCTAAGCATCACTCTACCTACCTCCATTTTATCCTCACAACAACCCTGCAAGTTAGGTTATGTTGAGATTGTATAACTGGCTCAAAGTCACCCAGTAACCTTCCACAGCAGAGTAGGGATCTGAATCTGGGTCTCCCAGATCCCAATGTGAAACTGTAACCACTGCACCATGCTGTTTTTTGTGGGGCGGCTAGTGTTGAACAGCTGTAAGCAGCCAGGCCTGCGTAAGTCATGCCCTTGCATGGTAGGAAGTTGCCCATCAGTTGCAGCCAAAGAGTCCCCCCTCAAAGGCTAAAAAAGACCTGGAAAGCTCTTCCCGTCTGCCTTTCACCAACAGGAATCAAGACTAGAAGTCTAGTAATATTACTGTGTTTGCCAGCAACAGCAGCAGAGGGCATTCATTTTTTTAAAAAAAGTTACAGGTTCTATCATTTGAGAGGAGGTTACCCCCATTTCTTTATTTATTATTAAGATTTCAGATTTTTCTGCAGACCTGGGGCTTTTCTCAGGTTTGTAGAATGATCTGTCTTGTGTGTCCATGGCTTTCACAAGTATCCACAGTTGGAGCCATATTAAGAATTAGATATATTGGTGATTATTTTTGTACTCACTTGAGGAATCTGTGTGCTTTTCCCACATCCTGTTTCTCCAACAATTACCAGTGTCTGATAGTTCTCTACCAGGTAAAGGATGTGATTTCTAAGCTGAAATAG
>NW_015163630.1:423646-436216 GCF_001447785.1 Gekko japonicus
AAGAGATTTAATTGTTATGAATAGAGAGGCACAAAAATAAATTTTAATATGTAAATTATGGGGTGTATATAATCACTGAAAATAGTCTGTGAATATTTATTTTATGCCACAGCCCAGAACAAAGTTAGGTAACTATAAGACCATTAAAATTCAAGGCACGCCAAACTCAATGGCAAATTACAGCACACATGATTTACTACCAGCTCAAAATTAATATGCACAATAATTCACCATAAATGTAAGGTTTCAAAGAATCATTTTGTCAGGGGATAATAAAAACGTACATTCAGTTCTGTTACAAAAGTATCTTCTACACTGTAAGGCTAATTTAAGAGATGAAATGGTTACAATTTGAGAACCAATACATAAAAGATAATATGCATAAGTCAGTGCAAATAGCAAAAGATAATTTATACCTTAAAAACTGGTAACTTTTGTCTCTGCTGTTCAATAGAAAAGGAAGCATAGGGATTATAGATGACAGAAACCCCAGAGCTTTCACTAGGATTCTGTCTCTCCTCGGACAGGCTAACCCCTGGGCCTTCTGTGCCTATGGGATACAAACACACACAATCATCATCAAGGATAAGATAACCATTAGAAGAAGCTCACAATTGTTGCAAAGAACTGCAAACGTGCTGCTACTAGCAGATGAAAGCCTTTCCACTTCCTCCCATCTTCTGCAGCCTTCCTACACCATCAAAAAATTTAATGGACTCCTCCTTGCACCAGTGGAAGTGAATCTTCCATTCATACAAAATCATGTCAGGAACAACACAAAGGAAGCTGAAGAAATAAATGTATCAGAGGTAGATAAAGGTGCTCTTGGTAATTTCAATGGGTCTTCCTGAGAAAGTAAATTTAGTGAATACACCATCACAAAAACATCTGTAAATAAATAGTAGTGCACTGTTCTATCACAAATTATTGAGTTATATTCAAAGTAATATAACTGATGCCGCCTGAAGCTTAAACTGCAATCCCATCCACAAATGCAAGGCAGTAATCCCTATTTAATTCAGCGGTGTTTACAGCTAAGTAAATATGCAAACTAAATCTGACTGTAAAGCTGCGATCCTAAACACTTAACAGACAGGGTCTAGTGAGTTGTGATCTTATACACATGTACTGATAAGGATCCCAATCAATTCAGTACAATTTACTGCAAGGTCACAGATAAACCCACATTTAATTCAGTGAATCTTAATCCTATTAAGCAGGTATAGAACGTGTGTGTGTGGGGGGGGGGTGTAATGGCCCATCATTTCACAAGCTTACTTAAGCACCACACAGAAGCTATTAAAAAGATAAATAAAATTTTATCCCCAAATGAAATTAATTTAAAAGCAAGATACATCATGAAACTGTTGTGCTTTTGTTGCAGAATACTGTCAAACTCTGCTTCGTATGGCATAGTTATGGGGGGAAGGGAAATTCCTGAGTGTGTGTGTGTATGAGTGTGGCACCATTGTAGCAGCTATCGTAACTCTTCCCAAGACAAGCCTCTCCACGGAGATGACCTAGAAGTAAACTCTGTGCTAGCCTCGCTGTCTCAGATAATGGGACTGGGAACTTACAGGTGGGTGTAGATGCTAACAGCTTAGGCAGGACAGCTGAATGAAACGACTGGATGAATCCAGGGGTGGGCCTATATTTGAACTGTCTATAACTGTAGAGGTTACCTCCAAAAACCTCAGTTCTGACACAGTACTGTCCTAACCTGGCTCATGCTAATATCTCAATAACCAAATCACCGCCAAAGAGAGTGTTGTTGGGAGTCTCTTGGAGTCTGACAAATACAAAAGAACCATGGACAGTAGCAAGTGCTGAATCATGCAACTGATCTTAACAAGGGAAGAAAATAAATTAATTACGGATATGCATAATTTGCAGTTTCATCCTCCAGTAATTCACTGAGATGTCCTTCATTTTGTAGGCATCATGCCAAACAGTTGCTGACAAAAAGAACAATGGCTCTCTCATCATGAAGCCTGCAGGTTGACTTAGGGCCAGTATTGAGCTGATATAAGCAGTAGTGTTACGGCATGTATATGTACACATCTTCATACATCACAATTAGCGAAGATTGTCATGAACTCTCGATTACTGGGGAAAATTGTTTTGGCACTTGGTCAATCTGCATGGAGCATTTTTCATCAATATGAATGCGCACACATGGTTATGTAAGTCTCATGGTGATTAGCACGCTTAACAATTAAGATGTTATTACAGAGCAGCATTGTTCATTTATTCATAGCAAATATTAGCTCCGGGGCCACAACCGGCTGTATTGAGGCATGGCTGGGTAGAGTAATTAATCCCCAACACTGCACCCATCAGTGAGTTTCCTGATGTCCATTTGCTTCTTCACTCTTGGGGATAAAACCCAAGGAGTCCTCAGAGGAACAGAAAAAGGGAGCTTTAGGTCATTCCCTAGCAACTAATTGACTAGCAAAGCACTGAACTCATCCTAGGCAGCTAACCTGGCCACAGACTTTCTTATGTTTTTGGCCTTAGTAATCTCTCTCTGTGGTCACAGAAGGAACAAGCTTGATCTTTGTTTAGAAACTGGATAAGGTCTCGTCTCCCAAGTCAATGAGCTGATTTCAGCTTTCCTCTGCTTCCCAGGTACAGGAGGTATCTCAGAACAGGCCAGGTGACATATTTCTCTGCATCTTCAGGGAGCACCCAGTTGGAAGTAGTTGCATCCATCATATAAGGACACTAGGCTTGAAATCTCCCAACATTTTGTGGATTGGCCCTGCTCCCTGCGGCAGCCATTCTATATTGTTGTCCACAACCCTTTCCCCAAATCCAAAAATTCCCACACGTTTAACAAGGTCAGATCCCCTAGTCTAAGAGCACAGAAGGAATTGCCAGTTATGGCTGGCTTTATGGGCACATTTTCTATATATTCCACAACATTTGGGGCAAAGATTCCTTGTCTAACCATTTAAGAGGAGCTCGGGAGGACAGTCATGGTAGGTTTCTGCCCCATCCAACAGACACAAAATTGAAGTACATGTCTCATCCACTGCCCTAATGCATTGTTTAATCCTCAAACTTCTGAAATCCTCCATGACTTTTACACATCCAAGTTGCACAATGAGTTCTAGAAAAGTTTCCACTATAGCTTTGCACACCTATCATACATGAGAAATTGTGCAGGCACCATCTCCAAGGAGTTTTTCTTTTATTCTGCATGGGGCAACATACATAGAACCAAACAGTCCTTTTCTCCAGCGAAAATGAAGGCAGTTTGTTTTTTTTTTAAAAAAAAAAAAAAACACCCTGTTTGAGCCTGGATATAGAGACCCTTAACTCCCACTGCAAAGACAATCTCCATAACTCACCAACTCCAATGCCTGTGCCACACCAAAGAGCCAAGCCAAAAATATCAACTCTCCTTACACCAAACTGATCTTATTTAGGCGGCAGCACAGACTCCAGTAGGAATTATTGAAAATACTTACCAAACTGCGGCTGCGGCCACACGGCCAGGGAAATGCGGGGGGGAAGCGTGGCTGTTTCCCCCGGGGAAAATCAAAGCGCGGTTGCACGATCAGACCTCCCATGGAGGTCCCGTGGAGGTTCCGTGGAGGTCCAGTAGTTATGGGGAGGTGCGGATCACACGGCAAAGAAGCAGGGCCTCGGGGCAAAGAAGCGGGGGCCGCGCGCCGAGGGAAGGCGAGGAGGGGGCTGCCAGAGACAGCCGGCCAAGCGGCGCTGGGGAGAAGAGGGGCCAGCTGCCGACTGGGTGGTGTGGCATCGTGTCGGGCACGGCGTTTTCCCCACCAGTGAGGCAGGCAGGGGGTGGGCAGTAGGTCTGGAAGGGCACCGGTCCGGGGAGCTGGCTGGTGGGGTGTGCGAAGAGGGCACAGCAGCATGGCCCAGCCCCCTCCGCCCTGACCGCCCCTCCGCCCAAGCAGACGTCCTACTCTGCCGCCGCCCCCCCCTCTTCTGGGTTTCATCGTCTGCCTTGCCCCCTTTCCCCCATCTGTCGCTCCCCGCCTCAAGCCATGCACTCGGTGCTGTCTTCTGGCTGCTCTCCTCTTCTCTGCAGGACGTACGTTGTGTTTTTTTTAATTAAACATCCATTTGCGCATGCTCCGTTTGGCGCTTGTGCGCAACCGTGGAGACTCGGGGAAAAAAAACACCTTTTAGCTAGGGGACATGGGCGGGCGCTGGAACTTCCTCCGGAAACACGGTCATACGCCCGCCCTTGCCCCGCGGTTTCTGGAAACTAGTACCTCCACGGTACTAGTTTTTTACAGCGCTGCTTTGGCGTTTAGCCACGGGTTACCGACGGGAGCTCTACACTAGCCAGATGTTGCCCTGTGATCGCGCCAGGAAACTCCGCCTCTCTTCCGTCTCTGAAGCGTGGCTTATGCTCCGTGTGACCGCAGCCTGCCATTCTCAATTACGATGACAAATGTATAGCATTTCCAAAATTACTTCTATAGAAGCAGTGACAGCCATGACTTTAATACTGTCTATTTATTCCCCTCACAAGTGTCATTACAACTTGGTTCATACTTAGTATCAGGGGAGCAACCTATAACCCACTGTGCTGCCCAGACTGTTGAACTGAAGTAGACGTGGCTATGACATCCTAATGCTTCTGCAAATACAGAGTTCCTGTCAGCAGCTAAGAAAGCATTGGTAAGAGCTATAATTAAAATTACTATAGCAGCCAAGGTCAAGTGTATTGGAACATTTAAATCACTGAACTATAGGTAATAAAAACAGTGACTGCAGTCAGACACTGTCAGAAAAGGAGAACAAATTAAATTTACCATCCATAGAGCTGGTAAGTCAAAAGAAGTCTTATTTGAAAGTAAATAGCAATTGTCCCAATACACTTCAACAGTGGAAGGCAAAACCAAATACTGTCTAGTTGACAAATGTATTAAAATATTGCTAATGAGAAAGCAAAATGCATGTGACTAAACATACTGGAAAGTACTAGTACCTAAAATAATACTGTGCATCTCAGTCATCAGGCTACTGCTGGACTGGATGTACTGGCATGCATCCCGCAGAGCACTTCCACTATTGTAAAAGCCATTACGTCAGTGGAAGCGGGTTGTTTTTTTTTTTTAATTGTGGCATGCTTGTGCAAAGTCTACAGTAGACAAAGAATTATTTCCACTTGTGCAAGGCCTAGCACTTGAACTTGCATGTTGGCTTATTTTTTTAAAAATATTTAATTATACAGTTAGAGAATAGTACTTAAAGATGGGAAATGTTGTGGGTATGATTGTGCTTCCAGTTCCACTATGATATTTGTGTTACCGGAATGCTGCTCAGCTGAACATTAATTCTGCCGATATTTTGCTGAATACATGTCATTCCCCATGCTGTGGCACCACTGTTCCCATGGGCTTTGAACATAAAAGTGACTGTGGAAAAGTGTGTGCGTTTTTAGTACAAGTATGTTCCAAAGACTGTGCCACTTCCTAGCATTCTGCATAGCAAAGTTTGTTGCATTCCTCCAAATTAACCAGTTTAGCTGCTAGATGAAAAGCCACACATTGGAGGAATGCTTCAAACTGTGCTGAACAGGATGGAAGGACAGCATGCCAGTGGGACAGCCACCTGGAACCTACCTTCTTCTGTAGTAGAAAACTGAATATGTTCTAGAAAAGCAGCAGCACTAGTTACCCCAAAATATGTACGAGAGACTAATTCCATGGTCCAGTGTGCATCCTGCTCCCCACTCCAAATCAAGGGGTTCTTATTATTTGCAGAACAATTAGTGGAAGCGCTATAAACAATGAAGTCAGGCTCAACCCATCAGAGCAGCCTACATCAAGCTGAAGTACACCTGCATTTCTCTTTGCTTCAGTGTATGAGGGGAAAAGGCCTAAGTCCCACAAAACTCTCTAAACCTGTGAACAAAGAGACAGGCATGCTGTCTGTATGACAGTCTAACTCATCCAGTGCTGAAACTTTTTGTTCAAGAGATGTACACATAGGGCTCAATTGAGCTGAAGATAAGCAGTTTGTCCTAGTGATTTCAAAAGAAGAGGTTTAACCACATTTTTAACTCTCACAGAACCAGGTCTTGGAAGTGGAATACATTGCCAGTGATAGTCACTGGGCAAACTGCATGCTTTACTCCTTTTGTTTTAAAATGCTCATTAGTAAGACCAATAACTGCATGATAACAGTGTGACACAGCTCTGCAATTTTATAATGATGACTCTTTACACCACGAACTATTAGAAGTGAACTGAACTTGCTTTGCAGACTTTATGCATCACTCCTTTTTATTGTTGGCCAACCTGTGGCAATATTTGCATAAGCATGGTGTAGGAAGACTGCAATATGAGGTAACATACTGGTGGGGTAGCACTGGTTGGTTCTATGAGTGTATTGGAACAACTCCCCCCCCCCCCCATTACGGCTGTATTTCTACTTTTCCTGGTTTTGAAGGAAGCAATAGATAGGGGGGGGGAGTTGAATTGCTGTATATGTCTTTGTGTCAGAGTACCAGATTAAGGGCTAGGGGCTGTCAATAGAAGGGAATCAGAAGGCAGCATGGAGATTTCTCTGCAATTGACTACCAGTTCTCAGGTTCAAAACTTTTCCCATTGTGCTGAAAAATTTTAACCCTTTTCCCTCCCCAAATAAGCTTTGATACAGGAGAAAAATGGAGAATCAACATAAAGGAATAATAAACTATGCATACTTAGAATTAAATTAGCCTGTTAAAGGATTTGTTTCTGAATAAAAGTATGAATTACATGAGCTGATTAAAAAGAGAAACAGCATACAAAAACTATTACAGAACTCAGAAGAGTCGTAGGTAATAGAATTTGTAAATACAATAGAATTTGTAAATACAAATACTCCACCAATGTCAAATGCTATTTAGGGCTTTGCATGAGCAAATAACCCACATCTGCTACCCCAAATTAACTTCAACAACCCACAAACAAGTGACATGTAAACTACGGAGTTCCCAGACCCATGCTATATAAATATGCCACACAATGAAGCAATGTGTGAAGCTACCACATGATTTATGTTGTGTTTACCAAGCATGGATACTGTCCATTAGCTTAAGCAAATTTCAACAACAATTTATTCTCAAAGGCAAACACACACAAGGTATTAAAGGCCATTATTTGGTACTACATTAACGTGGAGGAGTAACACTCTCACTCTCTACTACTCATGTCCTTTCAAAGCACTGTCAGAAAGAAACAGTATGAAAGTATCAACAATAAATAGTGACTATGTATAAATAAATACAAGTTAAGGGAAACTACTGCTACAACTAGCACTGTTCCTGAATATGTAATTTAAGTCCAGACCTCAAAACAACTAATGATTTGAATTTTAATATAGTATAGGCCTATTAAATGTCATGGTTCATAGAGAAAGACAGTGCTCTAATTAACCTTCATGCTAGAACAGTCACCTCAAGAGAATAATGCAGATTTTACAGAGATGGCAAGCAAAGTGCTTAGTACTGCAAAAAGATTGCTACCTCCACATTAAGTACTCATTGCTTTACAAGCTGCAATGAGAACAATATCTGATTTCACCAGAGAAGGGAATTTTGACCTTGTTGTTCTTTCAGTCATATGCAACCCTTCCTTTACAGTCTGCAGATGCCCTCTTTTTAAAACGCTGTCCTTTAATTCAGTTCTCCACAATTCTGTATTTTGCTTTATACAAATGTAACATACCATTTATTCTAGCTGTTGTGCTAGCAGGTTAGTAAAAAACAGACAATACCTTCAATTTTGTTTTATTTTTATAAGATGCTGATAGAAAAGTTACAAATCCAGCCCTAAGTACAACTCAACTACTTGAAACAGTTCACTACTACATACTTTTTAAAGAAATACACCCAAAAGCAGGATAGTGCACATGCATTTTTTAAAAAAATCTGTGTGCATTTTATCTGAATGCATTCTTCCCTCCTTCATCTTAAGACAGAAATAAGCATCTTCAGGATCACAACCTGACCCTATACAAGCCATTTTCTAAGAAAACCCCAAAGTGATCCATGGGACTTACTCCCTGACAAGTGTGCTTCGAATTGCTACCTTAAAAACCCTTCGAACTAGAAAGCAGGATAAGCTCACTCAGCTCTACTGAGCTGCCCTCAACAGCGTGAAACTTCTCTCAGCAATAAAGCCATGAGGGATGCCAACTAATAATGAAGTTACAGCAGCGTCCAGTTTTTCAGCTCACGCCTCAAACAGGAGCACCAGCGAAGGTGATAAAAGTGAAGATGCTCTTGAACATGTGCAGAGCGCTTTCCCCCTCACCAGACCATTAAAAAGAGGGAAAGGTTTCAACTGGCGTTGAAGTAGTAGGACAGACAGCCTTCACACACACACCCAACAGAAATTAAGCACGGGCTGAGGGGGGAAGAATGAAAGTGAAGAAACAGCCCGAATCACTGCCCATGTGTGCCCTTTGCAGGGCAAGGGAGAGAAACCCGGCAACCTCCTCTCCTCTGACAGCGTCACTGCCTGGAGGACCCCGCCCCCCGTTCCTAAAGCAGCCTGAAGCACCACAGTAAAGAAACAAGGCAGTCCTCTGGATCCCTCCTACCCACTTTTCTTCGCCCCTCGCCTCCAGCATCTTACGCCCCTGCCCCTCCTGCAAGGTCCGGTCCTTACCGGGTTTCCAAAACTTCAACGGGCCGACGGGCGCCGCCATCTTGAGGTGAAAGGTCGAAAGGAAGCGAAGGAGCCCCCTCCTGAGCGGCAGCGCCACCGGTTCACGTGACGCCAGAGCGGGGAGTCTGTGATTGGCCGGCGGTTGCCATGGTTCTGTTTTCTCGGGCTTGCGGTGTCGCTTGTTCCAACCTCGCCGCGTGCCAAGGACAAAGCTGGAGCGCGCTGGCGCTCCCACTCGAGGAACCTGGCACGTCCCTATACGCAGGAGAGAAGGAATGTCGGTAGCCTTGTTGGGCCATGGAAACAAGTCCAGCAAACGACAGCTGTGTTCGTCGGTGTTTTCGATCACGAGCGACCAGATTTTCACGAAGCAGCAAGCGAGCCTTCGAATTATTCAGAACTCTTCATCAGGCTGGGTGGCTGGCAGTACAGCCCCTCTCAAATTATTAAGTTTAGTTTGCAACACCTTCTGGTCTCTAGTTCAAGAAAACTGTAGACAGTAGATCTCCCCTTTATGGAGAGAAACGTAGCGCCTACTTGTACTGAACATCCAGCTGATCTGATGAAGAGCTTTAAGGGGCTCCAAAGTTCGCTGAGTGCTTTATTATAAATTGATTGAGTCTAATAAGGATGACCCTTATTGTGAGAACTCAAATCAGCACACATAGTCCTATCCATCTGCCTCTTTTACCTGTACAGCAAACAGTGAAATGCCACTGGGCAGTAGTTGTTTAGTTCATTGGGGTTCAGGGATGCCCTCTGGAGTATGGGTCTCACAGCTGCCTCTTCCAAGGCAATTAGAACTACACCTTTCCACAGAGAGACTTGATACCAATAGGATGGATTGAGTTGAGATATGGTGGGTCACACACTTCTAAGCAGCTTTCTGACTTCATCAAACCTTACCAAATGAAAGTCATCCATCCAACTGGGATCATAACACACTCCAATGACATCCTGAGATTGAACAGGGTAAAATCTAAATTGTGGGTGTAAGTAATTTCACTTCCACATCAAATATATTTATTTGTACTAAGTCACATGTGGGGAGGGCGGCGTATAAATGAAATGAAATGAAATGAAATAAATAAACATAAGAAGAGCCCTGCTGGGTCAGACCAGTGGTGCATCTAGTCCAGCATCGTGTCTCACACAGTGACCAACCAGTTCCTGTGCACGGCCAAACAGAGAGCATAGAGGCCAAGGCTGTCCCCTGATGTTGCCTACTGGCTCTGAATGTAGAAGATCCCCTCCGCCAGCATGGCTAGTAGCAGCCATTGATAGATTTATCCTCTATGAATCTTATCTCATCCCCTTTTAAAATGTTTGTTCCTGCAGTCATCACTACATCCTCGGGCAGCTAATTCCACATATAGTATTTCCTTTTGTCCATTCTTAACCTACTGCCCATCAGTTCTAGTATTTTGAGAGAGGGAGACAAATTTCTCTTTGTCAGCTCTCTCCACCCCATGCCTAATTTTATAAACCTCTATCAAAAAACCCTCCCCAGTTGTCTCTTGTCTATATTGGAAAGTCCCAGACTCTTCAGCCTTTCCTCATAGGGAAGGTGCTCCAATCACCTAAGAAGAAGATATTGGATTTATACCCCGCCCTTCACTACCCAAAGGAGTCTCAGAGCAGCTTACAAACTCCTTTCCCTTCCCCTCCCCACAACAGACACCCTGTGAGGTAGGTGGGGCTGAGAGAGCTCTGACAGAAACTGCTCTTTTTCAAGAACAGCTGTTATCAGCTTGCCCAAGGTCATCCAGCCAGGTGCAAGTGGAGGAGTGGGGAATCAAACCCGGTTCTCCCAAATAAGAGTCTGCACACTTAACCACTACACCAAGCTGGCTCTCTTGGCTGCTCTCCTCCGTACTTTTTCCAGCTCTGCAATGTTTTTTTTGAGATACGGTAACCAGAACTGTACACAGTATTCCAAATGAGGCTGAACCATAGATCTATGCAGGGGCATTACAATATTGGCTGTTTTATTCTCAGTCTCTTTCCTAATAATCCCTAACATAGAGTTTGCCTTGTTTTCACCACTGCAGCACATTGGGTTGATATGTTCACTGAGATCCCCTCAGTGCTATCCATTATGACCCTTAAAAGAGTCAGACTGGTTTTCCTGTAGCACAAACCTTTGTGGATAAGACCTCACATCTTCAGGGGTTTTATTAACAGGGAAAAAGACACTGCACTTGCTTTTAAAATATTTTTATTCCAGAATTTAAAGCAACAATAGATAGAAACCATCATTTTTACTGAGTCCCTAGCAATATACCCAAGAATTCCCCCCAAAAAAGCTCTTTATTTTTCCACATTCTCAGTGCTCCCTCTAAGCTGAGTTAGTGTGAGCTAGCTCACAGTTTGTTAGCCTCTGGCTCACACATTTTGCTCTTCGCTCAGGAAGGATGATTCCAGAGCAAACTAATTTATGCAGTAGTCAAATCGCTTGCTCACAACTTTAATGCCAGTAGCTCAGCAAGTAGAATTTTTGCTCACGGGACTTCACAGCTTAGAGGGGACACTGGAGCTAATCACTTATGATGGAAAGGTAGCAAGCTCACTCTGTGCCAAACTGGCACCTTACTGAGGGAAGGCTTTGCCTCCACCTTATGGGCCTTTCAGGTTCAAATGACGTGTTACTTCACAAGTTCTTCACAAGTTCTCCATGGGGACGTGCAGCTGTACTACAACTGCAAGTCCTTATGGCAACTTGTGTGCAAATACCATAGATGGGTCCGAGTCTGATCAGGACAGTAGTAAGGGAGAAGGTGCTCCTGCCTCCCCAGTGCCATTTTCAACAGCTAAAATGATCCGGGGCCTGCAAGGGAAGCTGTTATTTGCATCATTGGGAGGTCTACCCCTGCAGCACTGGGTCATTTTGGCTGCCCAAAAAGGCCATGAGGAGGCAGGAGCCCCCACTCCCCCATGCTGCTATCCCAGTTAGAATTAGGCCTGTTTGTACTTTTTACTAACGAGTAGCTACAGGGGCATGCAGTTGCCATATGGCTTGCAAGTCCCTGTGCAGAACCCATTAAAAATGTAATATATATAGTTTAAGGCTGAGTTTTGCCTGTGGAATTCAAGTGGAAGAGAGAAACTGGGAGAGCAGAATGTAAAAAGAGTGCAGCCACAGCAGAGTTACACCCATCAGAATCCATTGACTACAATGGACTAAGAAGGGTGTAGCTCTGCCTAGAATAGCATTGTGAAATTCATGATGCGAGATGCAAGAGTGCATGGAAGGGAAGAGAGAACTTGTTCCCTGTCCAGCACCGTAATTCTGAGGCACATTTCGCTTTCACCCCCATGATCAGACACAATGACATCCATTCATTCCATTCCTGCTGTCAAATTTACTGGGTTTAGGGAGGATGCACAAAGAATGATCACATAAGAACATAAGAGAAGACAATGTTGGATCAGGCCAATAGCCCATCCAGTCCAACACTCTGTCACACAGTGGTCAAAAATATCAGGTGCCATCAGGAGGTCCAGCAGTGGGGCAAAGACACTAGAAGCCCTCCCACTGCTGCCACCCCCCAAGCACCAAGAATACAGAGCATCACTTGCCCCAGAGTCCCTATCTATACCTTGTGGCTAATAGCCACTGATGGACCTCTGCTCCATACGCTTATCTAATTCCCTCTTGAAGCCATCCATGCTTGTAGCCGCCGCCACTCCTGCGGCAGTGAATTCCACGTGTTAATTAAAGTGAAGAAGTACTTCCTTTTATCTGTTCTAACCCGACCGCTCAGCAATTTCATTGAGTGCCCATGAGTTCTTGTATTGTGAGAAAGGGAGAAAAGTACCTCTTTCTCTACCTGCTCTATCCCATGCATAATCTTATAAACCTCGATCATGTCACCCCTTAGCCGTCGTTTCTCCAAGCTAAAGAGTCCCAAGTGCTTTAACCTTT
>NW_015163630.1:437142-464870 GCF_001447785.1 Gekko japonicus
TTACGTATTTTTGTCAGGAGAGCCACAAGTTCACATTTGAGTTCTTTCAGAACTCTCGGATGTATGCCATCTGGTCCTGGTGATTTATCAGTTTTTAAGTTGTCTATCAGTTTTAGGACCTCCTCTCTCGTCACCTCAATCTGATTTTTCAGTTTTTAAGTTGTCTATCAGTCGTAGGACCTCCTCTCTCGTCACCTCAATCTGACTCATGTCTTTCAACACCCCTCCCGAAGTCAGCGGTTCTGGAGTGGGCAAGCACTTCTCATCTTCCACAGTGAAGACGGAGGCAAAAAATGCATTTAGCTTCTCAGCCATTTCCCTATCATCCTTCAGTACTCCTTTTACCCCTTGGTCGTCCAAGGGCCCCACTGCCTCCCTGGCTGGTTTCCTGCTTCTAATGTATTTGAAGAAAGTTTTATTGTTGGTCTTTACGTTTTTTGCTATATGCTCCTCATATTCCCTTTTTGCCTGCACATCTAGGCTCATAAGGAATGTAAACACAAGTCACCCTATCTCACTTTATCATCCTGAAGCAAGTGGAAGCAAAGCAGGAAAACTCTTTCCTTTTTAGCCAGAGTCAACACTGCAATGTTGCTTTTATTCTGGTAGGAAAGATGAGCACTAAAACCTCACACTTTAACAGTAGTTAAACTGCTTCACAGTTTAAACTTTCATAGTACTACGAACTTCACAAAATGTTTATACTAAAGAATGTGGCGAGACTATCCAGGCTTCAGCATTGTATAATCCTGTGTCTTCTTACAGGTACCAAATGATTAATCTCTATTATTGGTGCAGGCAATTTTATTACTGTATTGGATCGACACTGTGCTTCTTTGAAAACCTGCACCAAGGTGCACTTGTTTTTCATGATTCCAGCAACCACTCCAAGGTAGGGGGAAAAAATCCATTCTCAAGATGTTTCTTCTGTGTAACTCATTGGAGGGTATTGCTTTCCTGGTAAAAAAATCAAATGGATCCTTGTTACAAGCAAGCAACATCACCTGTATTGAATATGTGTGTTGGCACGCTTTGATTATGCATAGGGGATCCAAAATCACAAGTCAGAATGTGCCACAGCAGAACTCGGCAGGATTAAAATATTGCTGCTGCTCAGATTTCCTTTGTTCCAAGTAAAGTATTAAAAAGTGCAGTTGGCTAATCTGAAACTTACATAGTAATATTGCACTTATTTGCCCTTTCCTATCCTAGTATGATATCTCTGGGCTGGGTGGAATATGCAGTCATCTGAAACAACAAAAATAAAGATGATAGCCATGTGGTTACTGGGATGGTATAAAATGTATTGGCTAAAAATACTGCCTCATGGTGCAACCGATCCTAAACAGACTTAGGCCCTTTCCGCATTTGCCTGTCACACCGGATTTTCTCAGTGTTTGAGTCGAGGCAGTTTAAGTCCACGGCAAAACAGCATCCAAATGAACCAGGGCAACAGCAGGCTGAAACCAGGCTGACCACTGGAGGGAGGGAATGTAATGCAGAATGGGGGGGGGGGACCCAGAATGAAAACAGGCTGAACTCAATTTCAGTGCAGAATGGGTTGGGGGGTGGGGACCCTGGATTCAAAAGAAGGTTGGATTTGATTTTAGTGTAAATGTGAGAGTTTCCTAAATCTTTCTTCTGGAAGTGATGTGATGTGAGGAAGGGACAGACGGTCACATAAGGCAGGATCCTCAGAAGCAGATGGCACCACAGATAGGTTTGTGACTGCTCTTGTGGGAAGATGGCCTCAGCACCTCTGTGTGATAATGTTCATGGAATTTTCCCTAGTTCCTGTAATGGACGTACAAAAAAGTGCCACTGCCATCACACAACTGGGCAGCTTTGACTCATACACTTCCACATGAGCTCAGCCTTGCCAGAACCTTACTAGTAGCTCCCTGTGCTCCACAGAGGACCCCTCATCTTTAAGCCAGCCTCCAGCCGGTACACTATGATGGCTGTGGCCTGCAAGCAAGTTAATAAGTAATTAAGACATGTGTGATCTTATCCTTAGGCTGAGCTTTTTGAAAGGATGCACATGACAGACCTTGAGAACTTTGCCCAGGGATACCTACACTCTGTAGCCAGGGAGTCAACCTAATAATTATCCGAACATTAGATACATAGTTTATAGAGCCAGATACATAGAGTTAGTGTTAGTGTACTGGTTAAGAGCAGCAGACTCTAATCTGGAGAACTAGGTTTGATTCCCCGCTCCTCCACATGCAGCTGCTGGGTGACCTTGGGTCAGTCAAAGTTCTCTGAAAGCTGTTCTCTCAAGAGCAGTTCTCTCAGAGCTTTCTCAGCCCCACCTACCTCACAGGGTGTCTGTTGTGGGAAGGGGAAGGGAAAGGAGATTGTAAATTGCTCTGAGACTGATAGGGTTGCCAAATGTGTTTTACCTAGCGGCGGGGGGCTCACGGCTGGCGATCCCGAGTCAACCTAATAATTATCCGAACATTAGATACATAGATACATAGAGTTTTCCCCTCAAATGGCTGTGGCCCTGCCCCCAGCGTGCCTGGCGTCACATGTCACATCCGGCTGACATGGACGCCGGGGTGGGGTTTCCCCCGGGGCCCAATTCCGCGGCGTCGGAAATCGGGCCTCCAAAGCGGGGGGAAATCTGCCCCCCGGGGGGATTTGGCAGCCCTAGAGACGGAATAAAGGGCAGGGTATAAATCCAATATCTTCTTCTTCTTCCTTAACTGGTTCCAGGCACTGGCAGAAAAATCTGTTCTCTCTGAAGATTTAGCTCGAAAATTCTAGATACCTGCTCAAAAATGTAATTTGAAGGGCTTCCGGTCTGGCTCCCGCGCATGGCGGACGCTTCCTCGGGTCGCTCCCGAGGGCGCCTCGCCCGCCCGCGGTGGAGGAGGGAATCCGCGCAGCGACCCCGAACGGGGTTTAGCGGAGCCACCAGACGTCACCGAGTGATAAAGCGACCATCCGCAAAAGTGGAAAAGAAAAAGAAAAGATCGGCTTAACTGTGAGTTGTCAAAATGCAGAGAAAAAGAACTGAAAATTGTTTCCCCCCCCTCCCAGCGAAAAAGGCGAAGAGGTTAATCCTCCATCTATACAAGCGAAAAAGAAAAGGAGGGGGGGGGATGAATTGAGCGGACAGTGATGTTTTCCTTTGATGTATTTGAAAGCGAGAAACTTGTCTCTCTGGAGCACATTTTAAGAACTTTCTAAAAGTAAACAAAAAAGAAAAGATGTCGGAGCTGGGCAAAAGCGAGCGGAGAAGGAGGGAGGGACTTCCGTCTGGGCGTTTGTTTGTGTGCAAGAGCCGGCTGTTGAATGTTTGGACTGTTTATGGCTGTGAATCCGACGGGAGTTTTGCAAAAAAGATAAGTTGGAATTGTGACAGCGAGAAGTGCCTGATAAGCGCTTATAAGTCAACAATTGCGAGGAGGACCCATAGAGAGTCTGGGAGCGAATATAAAAGCGAAAATGAAATTGATACCATTCTCGAAAATGGGGACCTCCGGGGCATGAAAGGAAGAGGATTTATAGTACATGAACTGAGCGTATTAACAACAACCCGAAGGAGGATCTTACAAGCCGGAAGGAGAAGATAACAGAGACAACAGAGGAAGCTCCTCCACGTCAGCGATAGTAAAAGTACCCAGCACGCAAAGAAGCAGTTCCGGATGTGCACAGAAGAGACCCTTTTTATTAACAGAATCTCAAAGGAACATTACTAACATACTAACAGAGAATACATGTAACAGGACTAAGAAAAGAAGTTTGGCAACACACAGAAGAAGCCCAAGAAGATTAATTGGACATTACTAACAGTTTAATTTACCAGTTTATATATCACTCAGCTTTCTCTTTCTCCCACTGTCTACCCCTCCCTTTTTTTCTTTTAAGCGAAATACCTCCCCTTTTTAGGGGAGCCAATAAAACTTTTATTAAAAAAAAATGTAATTTGAAGGAGAACTGATTTTCTTCATACGCAAAAATCAGGACAAGGGCTGTATAATTCTAGATTACAGACAGTGTAGTGTTTACTTTTCCCTGCTCCAGGTCCAATCCCAGGTCTCTGCATATTGTCAGAAAATAAGGAAAGGAAGCTTGTTCTCTTGTTCCAAGAGAAAACAGTGTTGCATTTATCTGTAACTGTTGTTCATCGAGCTGTCTTCTGTGTCACTGGAACTGCACAGGCCAGCCACTGGAGGATCTGTTCTGCTATAAAGATGGGAGACTTGGTTAGTCCTTTGGTAACTCATTTTAGGGCTGAAGCCCATAGACCATTCGACATTAAATTTTTAGTCATAGAGAAATTGATTAGATATCCTTGTAATCAGGTGGACATTACTAAATTGTCACGGCTCAGGTGGGGTATCACCTGACGCTGCCACCACTCTGGATTTAGGTTCCCTTGAGAAGGCCCAGAGCACCCTCCCAAGACCTTCTGATTTCCCTTTAGGCCGAATAACAAGCGTGAGGACCAGGCAGAGTAAAACAAGGAAAAGGTTTATTTTATAGGAGGTCAAACAACAAGGTGCAGAATAATAACTGTAAGTGGGTGAAAAGAAAAGAAATCAAATGCCCTAACACGTCTAAATATATACTGTCCCTAGCTCACTATCTCAAGTGGCCTTACATTACTCACCCTGTCCTCAGGATGAAGGCCTCTCCCCTGCAGCAGCCTTTCTTCTGGCTCTGCCCTCTGGAAGAAAGAACAACTCTTCCTGCTGCTCTAGAACTTTTATTCCAAGCTTTTCTCTTTTCCTATTGGTCCATTTTGGCTCCAAAACCTCCCAGGGGCTTCTGGGAGTTGTATGCCCAGCCTCACCTACCTCCGACCAGGCTGTCTGGGCCTAGTAGGCCTCTGGTAGCACAGCCCAGATCATGCACATAGGTGTTTATAACAATGAGAGTCAAACTGGATCTTTAACTCTAAAAGGTCTCAATGATAAATATGATTTGAGTTCTTATATCTGATGCTGTTACAGAATGTCCCTCTGTACCGTTAAGAGGTTTCTTTAATCTGTTAAGAGGCTTGCTTGCAGCTGCATCTTGTAAATTACTACTGAAGTGTTATTACATAACTTTGTATAGGTATATAATTGGCTTCCAAGTGTTGTTCTTTATTACTGCTCAATTGAAGCTTGGAAATTTATTGATGTACTTTAATTGTAAGGTCAGTAATTATTGCTAATATAAATTTTAAACATTGTATTTGTGGATTTGATGGTTAGCAGTATATTTTGTCTTTAGATAAGAATTATTCTGATGAAGATCTACTTGAAATGGGAATGGAGCTGGCAACCCGTCCTTCTTATCTGAGAGAAGTGTTATGAATTCATCTTGTCTGAGAGAGGAGTTATGAACTGGATATATTACTGTCTTACGCATCTGGTTTGAATATGGAGTCGTGAACTGAATTGTCATGGCCTTAGGGTTCTCTTCCACTGGAAAAATATATGAAATACAGCCCGGAAAATCTACAACAACCAATACATGAAATTACTACACTTGATGTGTCATGCTTGAGGAGGGGAACCTTTAAAATTTTTTGATGGTGTGAAACACATGTACAATATTGTTTGTATTCTTACAATTATTTATATGTATTAATAAATTGTTATTAGTGCTGTATTTGTACCCTGCAGCCATGTACTTTGTTTATAGGTCTACTTGTGGCTGAACTACAATCCCCTAGTCACTCCCTTAATCGGGCCCCAAACCAAGGTCCACAAAAGCAAGGGAGTGATGAGAGACAGCCAAAAAGGCATCCTCACCCACGTGGCATCCCGAAGGGGCATCCCTCTTGGCAGCCTGCCACCCAGCAGCAGGCCTGCTTTTTTGCCAGGGCAGAGCTGCTGAAATTGCCAGGCCAGATGTAGGCACTCAGCACTGATGGACTGTGCCGGGACTGGGGGGAGAGCGAAAAAGCTGGAAGCTGAAAAGTGGAGGGGCAGTTGCAGTAGCAAGAGATCTTAAATTATCATGGGCTTCGGAACAGAGGAGGTCACCTGGATTTCCAGGGATTTAGTGATTCTGAACATCTGTCCAGTGTACAGGCAAAGATCTTTGTTGGGTGAAACTGGATCTGAGGTTCCCACCGTGTCAACCGGGGATGAGTCGGATCGTTGTTCTGACAGGGAAGCTGCACCCTCATCCTCCAAATCAGAGAAGGTAGCTGGATCCTGTTTGGGAGGAAGAGCACAGACTGTCCAAGTAGGTGCCGAGGTATGGATATGAGGCCCAGAAGGACAAGCAGATTTGGTTCCAGGAGGCCTGGGGAAGTCGCACCATTCCTGTGGGAAGGGGGACAGATAGCAAAAAGAATATTTCTGCCAAAGCTGAGGTGGAGCCATATAGGGCCAAGGAACCGATTGCCTGGGTTCTGGAACTGAAGTTGGATCTGTAGAAGCAGGTAGTTGGAACTCAGGGGCCACTTCCGACTCACCTTCAGATAATGAGGGAGCTGGATAATGAAAGTGCAGTGATGGCGTTCTAGGAGGAGGTAAGTTCTCTGGAGCCAGTATTGGAACCAAGGAGGCCGAAACAGTCTGAACCCACAGGGGTGCCTTAGGGGGAGAGCATCTAGGAACAGGCTGATGCTTCTCATGATGCTTCTCCCAGTGTTTAGACTTGGTCCTAGCCTTCTTATGGGGGAGGCTCTGATGCACAGCAAGAACAATCAGTTGTTGCAGATCAGTGTTTGGTCAGAGCAGACCCTGGGCCTGACAGAATTGACAGTACCAAAGGTGGACCTGATGGCTGATCGGTTAAGCCTAATGACTTATTGGGGAGAGTCTGCAGCTGCTCCACCAAGGTAGAGGATTTTTCTGCTTGGCTCCCGGAGCATGTTAAGGCTTTCTCCCAAAGGCTAGCTTTTAATATGGCCACTCTATCAGATTGTGCCTTTGAAGTAAACTGAAGGCAATGCTTCCAATTGCTGGCTTTATGCCCCTCACTGAGGCACAGAAGACAGATAGAATGCCCATCAGAGCTGGTCATTTTCCCCCCACACTGGGAACATTTTTTGAATAGCGGCGTCTGTGACATGCCTGATGAGAAGGGCAATACATGACAGAATAGTCAAGGAACAACAGAGATAGCTAGAACATGTCCTTGCTCGGCAGCAACAAGAAATGAACTGAGGGAAGGAAGGACCCCTCTTTTGGAGTACATGACAATTCGAGCAGGAAAGCAGCTGCCTCTGGGTTCCGAGGGGGAGGGGCTCTCCCTTAGCTCTCTTTAGAGATAGGTAGAAAAGCTGGAAAAATCCTCTGGTGGCTGGCCTGCGCTTGCACAGTTCAAATGTGGGACTGCACAGAAGACCAAAGTTTGATATACACTTTCACTTCCCACAGGACGCTGGTGAAGATAGCAGTATAAATCAATATCCATTACCAGAGCAATAATCTACAACAAATTACAGGTGGAAAAGTTAATTTAATTGCACAGGTAGATTTTCAGAAACTGAGAAAGAGACTATCTGAAGTGCTACTATAACTAGCTAAGCAAAGCTGAATAGACTTTAAAGGTATGTAGCAGATATAAGCCTGTTAAACACATTAACACAAAATTACCAGATGGTTATCTACAGACTTTTCAAATAGTTTTCCCTAAAGCAAAATTCAATGCAAATTTTAGGGCTCCTCCTCAGTGAAAACATCTGAGGAATTCTGAATTAAGCCAACTTTTCAGTAAGCTTACCTAGACTGGATTTGTAAGCTCCTCTTCAAGAAAAGCGTCAGAGGTATTTTGACAGAAGCAACAAGAGTTGTAACGGGCCAAACTAAACATTACAGGGCAGATGCCAGTAACAATCCATTCCTATTACTCTGTTTAAATTCTTAGGATGCAGAGGCTGAGTAAAGTTTAAAAAGTTGCGTGGGGAAGATATTCACGGGTGCATGTCAGGTAAGTGACAAATGACATTTCTTGAGGAGCAAGTAAATGACACATCTCTTTGGATCTTGGGTCATGTGGGAGGGTAAAGCTAACCACAAAACAGCTGTCACAACTGCTGGGGCCTATCTCAAAATACTGGGAAGTTCCAAGGCAAGCATTGTCCTATGATGTTTGCCAGTGGGTAATGCCTCCTGTTCATAGGCACCTTCTGCTCTAGTTAGGTGGAGGAATGCAGGCACTGCCTTTTCACTGTGGGAAAGAAGGAAGTGGACACCAGGAAATACATTAATGGGTGCCGTGGAGACCATGGGCAACATTGGGGGTCACTGCTTTAGATATTAAGTGTTGAATACACAGTTCAGTACATTGCTTACACATTGATTTGTGCATTGGTGATGCTTGTGTAGCACAAGTGCACACAAAGTACCAACTGCCTGTGTAGCTCCTCTGCATGTGTGCAACATCCACTCTAGGTAATAATCAAACAATGCCCAAGTCACTCTTTGAGTGGCTGACTGGGATTTGGACCTGCAGGCTTAACACTATCCACACTACCGCACTTTCCTGCCTTTCACACAAGGGATGTTTTCTAACTAGGCCTCTATCTTCTCCCTGTTGCAGCCATTTTCTGACACTTCCACTACTACTGTTATCTCCCATTGGGGTTGCATCTCATAGCTACTACCCACCAACGTTTATGCCACAATTATGTCACCACTGGTAGCAACCCAAAGTTGATTCCCATGTGTATTGATATTGTCATGATCTGTGCAGGACTGTAGCCAATCAGTTTCCAGAGATTCTGTGAGGAGATTCTGACTTAACTGTGAAAAACGGTGTTCTTTTGCTCCTCTGTGGTCTTGTCTCACAGAGGGGACAGTCTGGGCTGAGGAGAAAGATCCCGGCAGGAGTCCTGGTATAAGAGGGCTGTGGGCCTTGAAGTAGTAACTAGTTAAGTGAACTAGGTAGTCACGTTAGATTCGTTTATTTTTCCTTTAAACACTGTTATATATTTTAAAGCACCTTGTCTTGTTTTCCTTGCCCCAGTACTGTGTTAATAAACCATTTGTTTAATTGTTCTCTGCCTGGTCATCACGCCTATGTTCTTGGCTTAAAAGGGGACAGGTTGGATGGGCTTGGGAGGGTACCCTGGGCCTTCTCAAGGGACCTGAAGTCCAGAGTGGTAGCTGCGGAAGGTGACGACCCCCTGGGGTCATGACAGATAAATACTACTTTCCCTGCAACAGCTCCAGTTCTAGTGTGGTGAAAAAAAATGGTAGGCAGTGTCAAACTTGTATCCAGTGGAAAACATACCTTTGGATGGGAAGTGACCTTGACACACACTGGAAGAAAACCAGAAGACAAAGGATGAAAGGCAACTTGCTCTGTCTGGTCCAACAGAGGCAGACTGGTAGGTTAAAATGGCACGGGAGCAAGCCAGGCTGGGTGGTACCTCTGGCACAGGCACAGCTACTGGAGTTTGGCCTTGCTTGCTTCTGGCTACCGGCAGTCCACCAGGGCACTGGCCCACCAAGAACATTCCCTGCAAACTTAGCAAACAGTTTGTCCTTGTTTGCCAACTTAAGCTAACTGCTGGATTTGCAAAAATGCAACAGCTGCTGGCAGTTCTGAAACAAGTGGGAACAGTTTATGTTCCCTATTCCTGCACCTTGCTGAAGCCTTGCGCTGGGCTGGACTCCCAGCCACAGAACTCCCCCAAGGGGTGCATCTTCTAGAAACAGTGACAGGTTTCTCTACTGAAAGCATCATGCCTGGAGAAAAAGGCAACTGAAGCGCACCCAGGATCTGCCTTCCCTTCTTGGACTCTCTCCCTGCACCTCCATGTTTCCCATGTTGGCTCAAGGACAGGTGAATCAATGAGTGGCTGAAATGACATCTGGGGCACAGAGTTCAATTTACTCATGTGTGTTCTCTTCGTGCCTCTCTAACCCAACATGCCTGCAGTAAAATCGAACCCTTTAGCCTGCTTTGGTTTGACTTGTTCCTGGATCGCAGCCTCAGGCCCCTTCCCCTTGGTGACAGCCAAAGGTGGAGAGGAGCTGAGTCAGAATAAGCTGCTGTGAAACAGGATATGGGATGGGGAGAAGAGTATGCAGCAACTCCTCTGCTAAGCCACTTTCCTCACCGCTCCAAGGCAGAGCTTGGGCAAGAACAGCGTGCTCACAATCAAAGGCACTTCTCAACTTGCAGGCCTTGGGAAGCCCCAATGGCACCTGACAAGCTCAAAGGGCTTTCGGTGAGCATTCAGCAGCTCAGGGGAAAGCCTCCACCCCTTGCACAGAAAGCTGCCAAGATAACCACATGAGGCATTTGAGAAGACACGGGGCTTGTTTGCACATGTGTATTCATAATCACAGAGCATCCAACGGCAACTGCAAAGTGCACTCATATACTGTACAACCAGTGCTGCTTGTTTCCTGTATTTGGCTGCCTGGGTAGTATACTCAAGTAGTGTAGCCACATAAGCAAAACACCTCCAGCTTCTCCTGTGAAACAGGCCAACTGCAATCCCTTCTTCTGCACAACTTACTATGGTCAGAGATCTTACTTTCCCAATTACAGTGGGTAGCTGTATTCTTTCATCCACAAGGACTGACTACAAAAATAGGAGGGCTGTATCTGGAATGTCTTAGACAGTCTTGAGCATCTAGCCTTCAAACACTGAAATTTGCACTCAGGAGAGAAATACTAATATCAATAGAGACCGAAACCTTCCCCTGCTCTGGGATTCTGAGGATTAGTGCCTCTGAATGTGGAGGTTCCTCTCAGCTAGTAGTAGTAATTGATAGACATCCTCCATGAATCCATCTAATCCCCTTTTAAAGCTGTTTATTCCTGTGGTCGTCACTATATCCTCGAGCAACGAATTCTACATTTTAATCACTCTGTGTAAATTAGTATTTCCTCTTGTCTATCCAGAACCTACGGCCCATCAGTTTTATTGGATACACTCACGCTCTAATATTTTTGAGAGAGGAAGACAAATTTCTGTCATCATTCTCCCCCCTTGCATAATTTTATAAACCTCTAACCCTTTAGTAGAAAAAAATCAACAACCTTAGATATGCAGACGATACCACTCTAATGGCAGAAAGTGAAGAGGACCTAAAGAGCCTCTTACTCAGGGTAAAAGAGGAGAGCGCAAACGTTGGCTTGAAGCTCAACATCAAAAAAACTAAGATCATGGCATCCAGCCCCATCACTCCTTGGCAAATAGAAGGGGAAGTCGTGAAAGTAGTGACAGACTTCACGTTCCTGGGATCCCAGATCACCGCAGACTGTGACTGCAGCCATGAAATTAAAAGACGCCTGCTCCTTGGGAGGAAAGCGAAGGCGAACCTAAACAGCATGATAAAAAGTAGAGACATCACCCTGCCAACAAAAGTCCGCATGGTCAAAGCAATGGTATTCCCAGTAGTCATGTATGGCTGCGAGAGTTGTAGTATAAGGAAGGCCGAGCGCCGAAGAATAGATTCTTTTGAACTATGGTGCTGGAGAAGACTCTTGAGAGTCCCTTGGACTGCAAGGAGATCAAATCAGTCAATCCTAAAAGAAATCAACCCTGACTGTTCCCTGGAAGGCCAGATACTGAAGATGAAGCTCAAATACTTTGGCCACCAAATGAGAAGGGAGCACTCACTGGAGAAGATCCTGATGCTGGGAAAGATTGAAGGTCAAAGAAGACGGGGATGGCAAAGGATGAGATTATTAGACAGTGTCATAGATGCAACGAACATGAAATTGAGCAAACTTCAGAGGACGGCAGAAGACAGGAAGGCCTGGCGTGATCTGGTCCATGGGGTCGCGGAGAGTCTGACTTGACTGTGCGACTGAACAACAAAAAACCCTTTAGTTGTCTCCAAAAAACCCTTTAGTTGTCCCCCTTAATTTTATAAACCTCTGTTTATGTTCCCCCAGACTCTTCAGCCTTTCCTCATAGGAAAGGTGCTCCAACCTCATCATCTTGGTTGCCCTCCTCTGTACTTTTTCCAGCTCTGCAATGCCCTTTTGGAGATACGGGGACCAGAACTGTACACAGTATTCCAAATGAGGCTGCACCATAGATCTTTACAGGGGCATTGCAGTATCGGCTGTTTTATTCTCAGTCCCTTTTCTAATAACCCCTAACATAGGGTTTGCCTTTTTCACCACTGCGGCACACTGAGTTGAGACTTTCATCGAGTTATCCACTATGACCCCAAGATCTTTTCCCCTCCGTCTCAGCAACTTCAGACCCTATTAGCCTACACCTGAAGTTGGGATTTTTTTTTTATCCCAATATGCATCACTTTAGAGTCAATTTACCAACACTGAACTTCAGTTGCCACACTGTCACAGATGTCCTTTGCAGTTTTGAAATCTGGGGAGTCCAATGGGTTGCAGAACTCCATTGTAAGTCTACTCAGTTGTTTATGACTTCAGTGAAGGCATGAGCCTTCCCACTTGGGGAAAACAACCTTGGGTGGAAAAAATGTAACACTAAAGAAACTACATTTTGGAGGACAGGAAGAATCAAACCTGGTCCTCCCAGATTAGAGTCCATGCTCCTAACCCTTACACACACCTGTAACACCACAGGCATAGAACCCCACATGGAATGTAAGGCTTGGCACAAGATTCAGCTTTCTGTATCTTCCATGTGACTACAAAAAGCAAATTTCTAGTCCTTACATTTTCAAAAGTATGCTTAAAATTTTATGAAATCTTGGGAAATAGTTGCACGGCTGTATAAGGTTTCCAGGAATGTCCACACATTGCAGAGCTGTTTGCATCATTCTGACTTCTGCAGGTTTTAGGGATGGCAATGCCTAGCAAGTTCTCTTGGAGAATTAAGGAATTTTTGCCCGCATGTATGTATGGATTGAGAGGGAAGGTGGCATGGTATAACCTGATCTCATCAGATCTCAGAAGCTAAGCAAGGTTGGTACTTGGATGGGAGACCACCAAGGAAGGCTCTGCAGAGGAAGGCAATGGGGAACCACCTCTGCTTCTCACTTGCCTTGAAAGCCCCTGGCTGAGATCACCATAAGTCAGTTGCGACTTGACAGCACTCATATATGCATAAAATCACAGAAGTCACACCTTTTAGCACTTTTTTGCTTCAATAATAATTGAACAATGCAGACTCCACCTAAAATAAGCAAGCCAAATTTGAACCATGTACAAGCCTTAGAGCACCTTCAACTTTTTTGGCTAATACTTTATTTACAAATAAAAGCTTGGCTTTATCAACACAACATACACAACCGTAAGAAACAGACAATAATAACCAACAAGAAACAGGCAATAATAACCAACAGGACACAATGTGGGGACTCATCACATTTTAATTGGAAGTTGTATAGATTTTATTGGAAGTTGTATAAATGGCACCTTTTGTTAGCTACTGCTTAATAATCCATCGATTATACCACAAGTTGTACTCTCAGTTAAAATTCATTTTAGGGTGCCTAAATATTGAAAGACACAAACAAAATAGGAGGCACTTGTAGGATTTTTATTTAAAAAAAAAAACAACTTACCAGTATTTCAGTGCATTGACAAGCATCGACTCAACTAGACAAAGCACCAGAAGACAATGTTAATTTGTTTGTTGAAAAAGGTACAAGACTACAGAATTAAAATTACTTAAGTACAAAGAAAATGCAGCTCTTAGGGTTGATGCACGCAAAGCATAAACTACATGGAAACCTCTTTGTTCCCTATGGTATGATTTTAGTATCGCAAACCATGTGTCCACCTTGCCATGCAAGTGATTATTCTAAATGTCAATTCAGAAGTGTCCAAAATGGCTGGTGACTGAAGCAGCTCTGTGCATACCACCACTCACAAGCCACTGCTTAGAAAAAGTCATTTGACGAATACAGTGCAAAATCTCTGAGGTTTATTAGGCTGGTGCTGATCTGCCGTCTAGGTTTTACATTGCACCTCACTGGCCGGCAGTAGTTTTCAGCCACATTACCCCTTCTAGACAGCATGGAAACCATGTGGTTAAGCTTGGACCGGATGACAGAGTAGTGGAATTCCCTCTCCTTGTTTAGCTTGCGGAAATAATCTGCTCGGTGGCTGCAAGGGTAGTCCAGGGACCTAAGAGATGTTAGTGAGCCGACGGAACTTGCTCGCGAACACTGGGAGGACAAGGAAGAAAGAGACCGTGCACTGGAAGAAGTGGAGGTGGACTTCCTGTAAACAGGAGATGCTTCTTTAGAAGAAGTAGACTTCCTGTAAACCGGAGATGCTTCTTTAGGTGGTATCCTCTGAACATGTACTTTCTGATCGGGTATCCACTGAACATGCACTTTCTGATTGGGTACCCTCTGATCCAGGGCCACTTCTGTAGCTTCACTGTTGCCAGTCTGTGTCGTGACTGTCTTCAACATAACTACCGTCTGAGTACCCACCATTCTTGATCGAGCAGTGGTTTGAGTGCCTGCTGTGGCCACTGAAGCAATGGTTTGTGTGTCAGAATTAACTAAAGTCACTGTGGGCTTCTCAAAGGGTTCAGTCTGTGTCGATTGACTTTTTCTCTCTTTAGCTATTTCTAGAGTTTCGGGACCATTCGAAATGCACTCTTCATCTCCAGCAGAGGACCCACTAAGGTGTGGTCGTTTTGCACTCACCCTGCCTCCTTTAGCTACTTCTCTCTCAAGCTGTTTGGGAGAGCTCGAGAGCCTGGCAAATTCTGCTCTCAAAAGGTTACCCACAGTGAAGTCTCTACATGGTGTTGTCCTATTTGTCAGGTGATCAAGAGCACCAGTGTCCTTACAGCTGGATGGCAGCTTTGGATTAATAGGTTTTGATTGTGCGTAAAGGATTCGGAACTCCAGATCGAAATGTTCGACCACCTGGCCTGAGAGCACCAACAGGTTACTGCTGTTCAGCTTTCCATCAGTCCATGTGAAACTACAAAGGGAAAGAAAATAAGAATTAATATCTCGCTATGACAAACCAGAGCATTAGTCATAACCATTAACTTTTCAAAGTTAACAGATGATCAGAGATGGCAAAGAGAGACTCATCTGAGCTGACTTTTAGAAGATGCTGCAAGACAGCACAGTTTTGGAGAGCTTCTATGAGTTCTCTATCTACTGGCGGCCGTTTTGTTGGTACGTTGGTGGTTTATAGTCTGTAGTGTGTTGTGGCTTTTAAACTAATTTTGTATGTACTTCTGCATGTTTTGTAAACTGTTTTGAGCCTCTGTTTTCAGAAAGGAAACACAGGATATAAATATTTTTTAACCAATAACAAGAATTTATTTATTTATCACATGGCAGAGTTACACACAGGACGTTTATCATAATATAAAATATGTAACCAAGTTGATACAACGGATATTCAGATCAACTGGGCAACCTCCCTAAATACTAATATCTAGATTTTCAATCCACTCAATTGCAGCTAGAGAGAGTTCAAAGAGCGCCGTCACATCTCCCCGGAAAGCATGATGCTCACATTCCTGTGAATTTGTGGGTAGGCAACTCTCTGTTTTCAATTATCATTCTATATCCACGAAGAGCATCTTCTGAGATGTGGGGGAGTGATGTGGCACAACGTGGGTAGCCAATAGGCCAGAGTAGGTTTAATACCTCCACTGATGGTTCTCATTGTTGAGTTGGACATCAAGTTTGTGGACATGGGGGCTGTTGAGCCACACTGAAGCACCATATTCCACAGTACAATACACCAATCCCAAAGCTGAGCACCTAAGTGTTGCAGTAGCAGATGCACCCCAAGTTGTACCACATAATATTTGGAGAATGTGATGTGTATTTTCACTGCTACATTGGTAAGATGGTGTTTATATAAAACTAGGAAAAAGGCCCGTTGTGGAAATAAATACAACGACCTCTAGAAAGAGGCTCTGGGCGGGTGCCCCGGCCTTGGACACTCAGTGTCAATTTGCTGTGGCGACCTCAGCAGGGTATAATGACACTGAGTCCACCATTTTCTCCAGAGGAACTGATCTCTGCTACCTAAAGAACAGTTGTAATTTTGAGTGATCTCTAGCCCTCACCTGGAGATTGGCAATGATGGTTCCCCAGAAGGGAATAGTTGGTTTCCGAGGCCCCACGCCTCCTGAAACCTCACCCTCTCCAGGCTCCATCCCTCACATTTCCAGGAATTTCCCACCTGGAGTTGGCACCCCAATCTTCTTCCCAGCCAATCATCAACCTACCTTTATTTCCCCCTCACTCTTCACCTTTCCACCTCCCACACACCTGCAGCCTCTCCCATGCTCTGAAGCCCTGACTGCTACGTCACATTTGCTGTCATACGGGGGCCATCTCAGCAGCATATAAGGATACAGAGCCCACCATTTTCTCCAGGGGAACTGATCTCTGCCATCTGGAAAGCAGTTGTAATTCTGAGTGATCTCCAGACCTCACCTGGAGATTGGACACATTTTACCTCAGAACAGCAAAACTATTTAGAATGTTAGAGGCAAAAGCCAATCAAGTCGCATAGGCAAACGACCTCTGTGTTCCGAGGCAGAGGCCAATGAGGCTGCATATGCAAATAACCTCTGTGTTCTGACTGGCTATGGGAGGGAGAGGATTAGCAAAATGTTTAGAACGTTGGAGGCAGGACTCAGGCAAAGCAGCCAGTGGATAGGGAGACCCTCTGAATGACCGATCAGAGAGTGAACTGATTTTGGAGCGTGTGGAATGTTCTAGAGAAGTGCCACCACCATTCGGCTTTTATTTATAAGGGAGATGGGGTTCTGTGATTTGTTACCCTGCAAAGTAGATAGCCATCCTTCCCAGTTTGTAGGCAATGAACTAAGGCTGAGAATATGACTCAACCAGGAACATTTAATAAGTCTGTGGTTTGAACTCCAAATCCACACCCACCCTATTTACCAGCATGTGTAGAACAACTGACTCCAGGGATGGAGAAACACTTGCAACTGCTACAAGAGTTTATCAAGATTTCTTTTAATACGTCCGTCTTACGCTGAGCTTCCCAGATAATTACTTGGCATCAGCCCATTTAAGGGCATAGGCACCCAAGATTTTTTATCCATCGATCAGCAAACATTTGCCTACATGAAAAACTGCAAAACTCAAAAGAGTTTCCATATCAGTAAACTCATGTAAAATCTTAGGAATGTTAGACATGGATGTCCTAAATGCAGTCAGAGCATTAGTCCATCAAGGTCAATATTATCTACGCAGACTGACAGCAGTTTCCAAGGGACTCAAGTAGACAGCTTTCACATCATCTCCTACCTGATGCTTTTAATGCCAGGGACTGAACTTGGGACTTTCTGCATGCTAGATAGATGGCTCTGCCACTGAGCTGGATGAACTACCTAACAGTCTAGCGCCACATGGCATTGTTCAAGTCAAAAATGGGGGAGGGGGACAAACAGAGATGATTACAGGTTCTACCAGATCCTAGTCAAACAAACACTCTCCAATGGAAGCTTGCTGGATGACCTTAAGTCAGTCACACACACTCTTCCTAGCCTACCTCACAGGTGTGTTGTGAGGATAAAATGAAGGATAGGAGAATGATGCAAGCCATTTTAATCCCCATTGCAGAGAAAGGTGAAGTATAAATGTAAACAAACTTCTGGAATTTGTAAGCCACCTCTGGACCATTCTCTAGGGGGGAAAGAGCAGCTTATATATCGTGAAAGCCCTACAAGCTGTGCATTGGTGCCTAGATTGACAGTCAGTTCCCTTTAGTACTGTAACGGGACTGTATTCCATTGTGGTAGAAGGCATTTATAAGAATCCATTCCACCAATGTGCAAAATTGCTTTCACTTTTTCACTTTTCTAATCGTGCTGCCTCCCTTGAGGGTCTGTAGGATTTAATAACTGACTGAATTCCAGTATTACCCAACAGATGCAATTTCCTTACTGCACTGCCATGCAGGGAAATGCATCTACTGTATTTGGGCCATAAGGTATATTACCATTTTAAAATGGGTAACATAGGGCCAAGAGATATGGTCAGTTTCAAGACTGAGCTGTTGAGGCGATGGCTGACTTCAGGCATCCAATAGTGCCATCTGAAGCAGAGTTACACCATTCTAACCCTTTGACGTCAGTGGACTTAGAAGGGCATAACTCTGTTTATGATAACACTGCAAGACTAGTTCTCACAGTGTTTAATGCAGAATTGTATGTAGTACAAAAGGCATCATGTTACTTACCTGTAGGAGCCTGTAGTTACTTTGATGCCATCAATTAGCATGAACTTCTCATGGACACTCCCAATTATTTTTGCTCCTGATCTTGCATAATAAGTGTTCCCAGCAATAGTTCGGACTCTCATTAGCTGTTTGCAGAATGGGAGACATTTTAGCAAAATCAACAAGGAAATATTATGGACCAGACTGTTGGCTGGTACAAGCCTATTTTCATTTGGGACCTTTACACTCCTTCCTTCTTTCAGTGTTTTGGCTTCAGTGTCAGAATTCAAGTACTATTTCCCAATAGTTATAGGCTTAGGATTATCAGTAGACAAACGGCATATTTGAAAGAATCTGTATAACATATGCCATCACTGGTTTGGACTAAGTAAACCAATGCTGCGTACCATCCCTGATGAGGAAACAATATAGTGGATACCAATTAATATTATGTAGTAGACAGATCTTTCAGTTAAGTCTCTTCCTGGAACATCTCAAGCCATGTTATTTAAAGTTAGACCATGGGTCTATCAAGGTCAGCATAGTCTAGTAGTGGCTCTCCAGGGTCTTAGGTGAAGACTTTCATATTAACTATCCAACCCTTTGACTGGAAATGCTGGGTATTGAAACTGGGACCTTTTGCAAACAAAGCAGCTGCTCTAGCACCAATGTTCCCTCTAAGCTATGGAGTCCTGTGAGCAAAAATTCTACTTTGTGAGCTACTGGCATTCAAGTTTTGAGCCAGCGATCTGGCTATTGCATCAGTTAGTTTGCTCTGGAGCCCTCCTTCCTGAGCGAAGGCATAAATGTGTGAGCCAGAGGCTAAAAATCTGTGAGCTAGCTCACACAAACTCAGCTTAGAGGGAACACTGTCTATCACTAGACTATATTCTCTTCCCCAACATGAATAACAGAGGAGGTGAAACCATGAGTTATGTTGTAATAACCTTATGGACAACTTGCCAGGCCTTCCCATGGAATTCCTAGATTTATAGCCTAAAGCAAATCACTAGAAATCAAATTTGTGCACTTATGGGAATTAATGCTTTGCTGCATACCAGTTACATGGTTTAAAAGAAAAACCTAAGCAGGAAAGGGAGACAGACATGATTGCAGGAAGTGATTTTAACAAGTTATTACAACTCTGTTTTCTCTTTTGTGACCCATGTGCAGGATAACATAGGAGAGCTCTTACATGGCAAGGTACAGATGCAAGATACCACCAAAATGTTCTGCTAATGCTATCTTCTAGCCATATTCTAGTGCTTCAGATTCCTCACAGGCCAATCCTTGTACGTCATAAAATAACAGCATCATCCGCATAAAGTAAAATAGGGACACTGGTGTTAATGAGTTTAGGGGAACGGCAAGATTTGCTGAAATTTAAAGCAAAGTCATTTAAGCATAAACTGGAAAGCAGGGGAGCCAGTAAACAACCTTGTCTAACTCCTCTCTCCAAACTGAATTCAGATTCAAGGTTTTGGTATTAATCTTTAAGGCCCTAAATGGTCTGGGACCAACATCTCTATGGGACTGCCTCTCCTGGTATACCCCCCGAAGAGCATTACGCTCAGGGGAAAAGAACCTACTAGTGATCCCTGGCCTGAAAAACATCCAGCTATCCTCAACCAGAGCCAGGGCTTTTTGGGCCCTGAAGCCAACCTGGTGGAACTCTCTTCCAAACAATATTCATGCCTTGCGGGACCTAGCTCAGTTCCACAGGGCCTGTGAGACAGAGATGTTCTGCCAGGCCTATGGTTGAGGGCAGCAATAGTTTCCATCTAGCTTGGTTCCTTCCTCTCCACCCTTTCTTTCCTCTCCCCCAAAGGACATGTCCAAGAAAAAGAGAAGAATATTTTAGCTCCAAGATGACCTTCCCTACAATGTCAAAAACAAAACTAAGCAAGCAAGGCACCAAAAATGCTAGCCAAAGGAATGGCAATGATTATCTCACATTCAAAGCTCTAGAAGTTTCTATTAGGTCTGTGCAGATTACATATGCAGAGGCCCACAAGGGAAAATGGTGGCAAAACTCATAACTTGGTTATCAGGTGACCTAGGTTAAACCCATTTCCCCCTCTAATCAAATAGAGGGATTTGTCAACTTACATATTCCTGTTCAGGAGAGAATTCCAGATTTTTGCACATTTCCATGAAGTGACAGAGAAAGGCCTGATCCAAAAGGATGTAAACAGGAACCAGCCTCTTTCTACAGGCATCGTGGAGGTCATAGAAGATGTCCATATCTGTGAAGGAATCCATAACGATAGCAATGACCTGGGAGATAAAATAGAATAAATATACTGAAGCTTATTTTACAGAAGGTATTCAGTTTTCATACCATCAAAGTAAAACAATTTCCCCAAGTTGTAACAGCAGGTATAACTACTTGAATCCTCCATCACCTCTCCCATTTGTTTTTCCTGCAGCGTACTGTGTATAAAAACTGTTGCCCTCTGAGTAAGAAGCCATCTCATGGGATTCTTCCAAAACTCCCTTCCAACTAGCAAATGCCTACCTGAATCACCATGCCACAACTTTTTTTGCGCCTCCTATTAATATACCAAGTATCCCTTCATTTCAGCCTTGACAATCAAGGCTGCTTCTTCAGACTCACCTCCCGCCTAAATTTCAGTTTCCATTACAGTCTCTACAATCATAAGGACATGTAGATGCACAGGCTGTACTGGATGAAAGCTCTAGAGTGTTTCCAATGTTATCCATCTTCCCCTAACTCCAAATCCATTGTCACCCCTCAGCTATTAAAGCACACACCTGCATGTCCCTCATGTTCTATACTGAGCATGTATGTGTATATATCACACCACCTTATTGTGTAAAAATTGTACTATATCAGGAGTAGGTGAGTGTTGACCAGCTATTTCTTTGCTATGGTCACACCCTTCACCTTTCTTGAAACTGGTTGACATTCACTTGATCTTTGTGTAGTGGAGTTTTGGCACAATAATGTGGTATGTGACAAAAGCACACTTTATGCATGCTTCATATTAACTATCCATAGCACACTTTATGCATGCTTCATATTAACTATCCATAAGTGCCTTTGAACTCTTCCAATGAACAGTGCTTTACTGCATGATGGAAGAGTCGGTAGCATGCACGACAATAACTGGCCATGTGCACACATACATATATAGCTCCTTCAACTGCAGACTGTCATTACAGCATCACTTCTGTGTAGTCCACTGAGCAATCACTGTGGTCAAGTTTTAAGCGGGATAAGAGCTGCTCAAATCAATTCTGGAGTTTTTGGGGGGGTTGTGTGTGTGTGTTTTAAAATCCTGATAGACATCTGTTGCCATAACCAAGAGGGTATGTTATGAGTTTATGCAGATTCTGTTACTGTAGAGTCCTTCATGCATATCCTATTACTGTAGAGTCCTTCAGTAGCCAGGGTAATTGCTATAATATTGTGGTCACATGCTCCCAGTAGCTGGTCCTGACCAGCAGTCCAGCAGCAGCACTCTGCACTAGCTGCAGCTTCCAACACTCTTCAAGAATAGAGCACATTACAAGGGTCCAGTCTAGATATAGCTAAGGCTTGGACCACTGTGGCTAGATCTGACTGACCCAGGGACGGGCACACGTGACACCGACTGAAGCTGGGCAAAAGCACTCCAAGCCACCAGGTTTTCTAAGGTGACTGCTCTGTCAAGTAGCACTCCTAAGCTGCAAACCTGGCTTTTCAAGGGCAGTATCTCCTCATCTGAGACAAGAGATCTCAAGTCCCAAAGCCTGTCTTTCTTAGTCTTGCTACTCAAGGTGCTCTAAACTGGAGACGTAGAGGACTTAAAGCAAGACTTTATGCACAGCAACACCCTGCCACTGAACTACTACTGGCCTCTCCAGTTAAAAGGATCAAGTAGTAGGTGACGTGAAAGATGTCCATCAAAGAATCTGGAGAGATGCCAATGGACAATACTGACCTTGATTATTGTATACAGCAACTTTATGTGATCAACTATTGGCCCTGCATATCAGAAGTCCAGCAAGGTTCTCTTAAAAGCCCCTTCTCCTCAGGCCCTGCAATCAACTTAGAACAGTGCTAGATGTCTTTACAATTTCCCCAGGCACCTAGTTTTCCCACTGAAGCCATCTTCTCTGATACAGAAGGCCTCAATGTTATCAGCTATAAGTAAAACTTCTTCTATAGAAGTGGTTATACAGGTATTACAAGTACATTGGTGTAGTTAGTATATGTCAGGCTTATGAACACACACACATTATACCACACACTCCAAAGTGCGTGAGGCATGGTATGCTAATGTACAGCTTGACCCACTGCCAATTCTCATAAGAACCGGCTGATCTAGGTTCTCATGCTGCACTCTTAACTTCAGTGTACAGCTGCATACCCAAGATTTGGACTGTTAAATAAGGGTATTGAAGTTGTTTCCCTCCACCAACAATTTAGTGTATTATTAGAAAAGGTGTTTAAAGTGAATGAAGCAGGTGGCGTATATCCCTTTCTGGTCAAAGTTGCCCTGCAGCAACCCAAAACTGATCTATACCTGTAAGGGCAGGACCTGCTTTATTTTCATGCATATGCACCATCCCCCTCGACGTTTAGGTAACACTTTAAGTGTTTGCAAGCCATCCTGTTTATTAGAGGATTTTTCCCATGTACCTATCAAGAACTGAAGTAGTTCAAGGCCACCCAATACGAAGATTGGAAGCATCAATTTGGTATTCAAATTCTTTTCTTTTTTTTAAATGAACTGCTTATCTATACAGGCTACCTTTGCCTACTGTCAGGTAAAGAGTTTCTGCACATATTCATAAAAGATCAGTAGGACTGCCACAAGGAAATGAGCCTCTTTTCTAACCGCAGTCACTGGAAGCCAACTGCAAGCATCAGATACCTTGCACTCAGATAGAGCTCAAAGCCCTTAAATGCCACCATCTGTACAGTCCCCAGAACTAGTTTGTTGTTGTTCTTTTTAAGTTGGCAATTATTTCTTCCCAGGTTATCGGCAGCCACCAGTGTTCCCTCTAAGCTGAGTTAGTGTGAGCTTGCTCACAGTTTTTTAGCCTCCAGCTCACACGGTTTTGTCTTAGCTCAGGAAGGGATGGCTCCAGAGCAACCTAATTTATGCAGTAGCCAAATCGCTCACTCACAACCTTAATGCCAGTAGCTCACTAAGTAGGATTTTTGCTCACAAGACTCCACAGCTTAGAGGGAACATTGGCAGCCACTGAAGAATGCTTTACTAAAATTGGCACAAAATATGAAACAGCTAACAAATTCTAGATGTTCTGCCATTATGTTACGTACAGAGGAGCCCCCTACCCAATGGCACTGCCCCCAGATAATCAGAGATTACATTGGTAATAATGTGTCAGCTACTTGGCAGGCAGACTTCAGTTTCCTCTTTTAAATGCAAACAGTACAATCCTAAACTTGCTTCCTCGGAAGTAAGCTCAGGTTCAGCTTAGTGGACTTACTTCTGAGTAAACGTGTTTAGGACTGCAGCCTAAATGATTCACCGTAGCCACAAAGCTTCTGTGTTAGAGTTTCCCTGTTGCTGGGTCACTCTAAGTCAAAAAGGCGCCAAGAGTGTGGAGGTCAGGTTATCACAGAGAGCTCACAACTCTAACTGGCTCTCATGTTTGCCCTGAACCTCTGAAACATGGTGTGTAAGATTTTATTTATTTGAAATATTTATGTAACTATATCTGAGGCGACTTGTGATAAAACTAAATATGTTTGGTACCAGATTCACGAGGCCGAAGCAGTTACGCCCTTCTAAGTCCACTGAAGTCAATGGGCTTAGAAGGGCGTAAATGTGCTGAGGATGTCACTGTCAGCCAGTTCAATAAGACTAGCAGTCATCATATTTTATTGCTTATCATTAGGTCACGTGGTCTCAGGTGTTCTGCAATGCAACCACTCCCAAATGTTCCCTTCTCCCATTCCAAGAACGTCCCCACATCTTTTCTTTTACTGTTTTACTTAGCTTTTTAGAGTTTACCATGCAGTGAAGAGACTGTGTTGTAGCAGAGCAGAAGTCTAGCTGTGAAATACTTGGGATTAAGATCTACAGATTCCCACTTCCCAAACAAAGAGTAAAGGTTTAAGGCTGACTTATAGATGATGTTCACCTACTGATTTCAATCAAGGTAAAAGAGAGTTTCAGGTAAAGTAATTCCCGAAGTATTTTTAGCATTATAGCCTTTGAAGCTGTACTTTGAAAGTCTATACAGTACTAGAAAGCCAATGCAAAAAAATAAAAATAAAATAGCCTTACTATTTGCTTGTATTAAATTTTTTCCACTGCTGAAAAAAGTGGGCAGCTTTAGTTCGACAGCAGCTAGAATTCCCTCAAGGAGAAGAAGAGATTGGATTTATACCCCGCCCTTCACTTGGGAGTCTCAGATTGGCTTACAAACTCCTTTCCCTTCCCCTCCCCACAACACCCTGTGAAGTAGGTGGGGCTGAGAGAACTCTGACACAAACTGCTCTTTTTCAAGGACAGCTGTGCCAGAGCTTGTGACTGACCCAAGGTCACATCAGCAGGTACAAGTGGAGGAGTGGGGAATCAAACCCAGTTCTCTCAGATTAGAGTCCGCACACTTAACCACTACACCAAACTGGCTCTCAAGAGACAGTTGCTTCGTCACAGAGCTAGGATGACTTACAGAGGACAACTGCCACACTCAGGAGCAATGCTCCCCTGAACACCATTTGCTATGTGCAACAACAAGGGGAGGCTTTGCTCTCTCTGAGCCTTGCTTGGAAGCCACTGTGAAAAACAGGATGGTGGAAAGGTCTATGGAGAAGAGGTCGATCAGTGCCTATTCACAATGGTAACCAAACAAGGCCACCATGTTCTGAGGCTGCAGGACCCCAACTGGCAGATGCTAGGGAGCAGTCAGCATCTGAAGGCTGATGTTTGTGGGCTTCCCAGTGGCATCTTACTGACCACTCTGGGGAACAGGATCCTACATCAGAAGAACCACTGATCTGATTCAGCAGGGCTTACTCTTTTTATGTTCTGTTCCTTTATTAAGTATGTAGACAAGGAAATTCTACCATGTCCATGAAACTGTGAAAGACAGAAGCTATGCCCTCCCTTGCAACTGGTCACCTTAGTCAGAACTACATTTATCTTTGGCTCACGTGACACAATACAAACAGCAACAGGTTCTTCAAAGCTTCGTGGCAGACAAGCCCATTGTCAAGCTCAAAATTTGTGGCTTTGGGGTGTTTCATCCAGCACAGTCATTGAGCAGAAGTCCCAGGGCTAAATTAAAACTCAAATATTGACTCAGCTGTCACAAAGCAGAAGTAAGCTGTTGCTATTTGATTAGTATCATGTCACTCACTTGTTAATTACACCCAGTTTGATAGCTTGCACACCCTTCCCTTTGGTTGGACTGCAAATGACCTCTGGCTGAACAGCTAGTGCATGGCACACTGGCCCATCATTCTACACCTCACGTTTTTCACTGAAGTTGTTGAACAGAGGCGTATGTGGTACAGCCCCGTCAGGAGGATCTTGTGCATTGACCCATAAAAAGCCATCAAAAAGGAGACCTTACACGAATCACCGAAACCATGCAGTTTCATCCACCCCACCATAGCTTCTTACCCTTTCATTCCTCAGAAAGCACATGCTTAAGACACGGAAATCGTTGGGTTCAGTGCAAGGATCATGAATCTTCTTGGTTGTCCCTTCCCCTACTCAGAAGACATTTCTAACCCAGGGAAAGTTGATCCCTAGAACCCACATGGAATAAAAGCTGCATGGGTCAGGAAGAGGAAAGGCTACATTGCCTCTTTCCTCCATCAGCAGGTAAGACTGATGCCTGTCAGTGCCTCTCCTGACTGATTGCAACCCACAGATATAGGCCCTATACTATTGGAGGAGGGGGAGTCCTTATTGATTTAAGATTTGAATGGAACAAAAATGTATATCAACCCATATAAAACACTTTGGCAACAGGAATAAGTTACCAGCATTCACATATATTAACATTCCAAAAGCCTATCAATTTTATCTGACTGTTTACCCTAGTACAATGTTTTAAAGGTAAAGGTTCCCTTGCTCGAAAGCCAGTCGAGTCCGACTCTAGGGTTGCGGTGCTCATCTCCGTTTCAAAGCCGAAGAGCCAGCGCTGTCCGAAGACGTTTCCATGGTCAAGTGGCTGGCATGACTAAACACCAAGGTGCACGGAACGCTGTTACCTTCCCACCTAAGTGGTACACTATCTACTTGCAATTTCTTGCTTTTGAACTGCTAGGTTGAACTTCTCCTATTTTACTCTCATTGTAACTCTGAAGGATAGTAAGTAGAGAAATCATCTAGTTCAATGTCACCCAGAACATTTTATCATGGCTTAGTGGGGATCCGAATCCAGGTCTCCTCAGTCCAGGCCCCAATCACTGCACCAAATTGGTAATGAATGATAAGACCATAAAACCAAGCAACATACTGTAGAGGAAAAATGAGGACACAGCCCAGAACACCAAACAGAATACATCGTTCCATTTGTGCCCGCATAAGAGCAGGAGAACTCAGGCTTTTTGTGATCTCACTATATAAGGTTAGAAATGGCCAGAAAATGAGCAGAAACTGCCCAGCTGTGGTACCTTATGGGGATCTGCCAGGTGAGCTTGCTTGTGACTGTTTTAAGGCTTTTGGAGTTAGACCTATGCAGTGCAAAACGGTTTTATCCGGTATTGACCTCGACAGTTATTGTTTCAGGGTCACTTCTTTGAATGCCTAATGTTCTAGGCTAAAAAGACAAGATATATAAACAAAGGCCTGAAGCTCATGTAGAAGGTCCTGGATTCAATCCTCAGATTTCTTCCTGACACCCCACTAAACAAAGTACATATCATTTTAAGTAAATGATGGCACAGAATTTGCCTACAGGTGACAGAATTATAGGTATTCTAGGTAAAAAAAAAAAAAGTTCAGTCAGCTGTCCTCATTACACTACATCCAGCTAAATTAAAATGCTTCTGCACCACATGCAAAAACAAGCAAGGACCAAACAGGTACAAGAAGCTTAGTTTATATGGTTACCATTTGTTTGGGTTTAATTTGGGGGTGGGGGGAGGAAACAGTGAAGGAAATGAATATGTCAGAATTGGAGACTGATGGACAGTTGTCTCCTTAACTGTGGAATCCTGAGAGTAATTAACTTTGATCCTGCTGTTACACTCTATCCGTCTCCTCTCAAGCATGAAGGTGACCTTCTTTTTTAAAGTGGGGCGATTTGGCTCTACCTATATGTATGGGCCGGTAATTTCTGAAGAAGTGCGCTTGCACACAAAAGCTTATGTCGTGAATAAAACTTTCTTGGCCTTAAAGGCGCCACTGGACTCAAACTTTGTATCATTTTAAGTGAATGACGGCACAGAGTTTGCCTACAGGTCACAGAATTATAGGTATTCTGGGTAAAAGAATGTTCAGTCAGCTGTCCTCATTAAACTACATCCAGCCAAATTAAAATGCTTCTACACCACATGCAAAAGCAAGCAAAGTACATTGTACTAATAGCTTCTGCTACTAAGATAAAATTCTGCTTTTCAATCTCCACAGAAAGTGTATCAATATATCTCATTGTCACTGCTGCTCAATCTGCCAGTACTTAAAATCCATAGACTATAGCCATGAATTCAGATATTTCTCCAAAGCTGGGGGGGGGGGGGG
>NW_015163630.1:464884-477787 GCF_001447785.1 Gekko japonicus
CAGAAAAAATCTGAGAAGTACATTGGGGGGGGGGTTTCAAATCCCTCAAAATAATAGTAGCAGCAACTGTAGCTAAGCGACCATAACAGTACTGCCAGCATTCAAGCCTTGATTTCTGTCAGTACAGAGGCAGGGGGAGGCATCAGAGCCCTTTCAAGTCTTTCTTTTAGCCTTTCAGGGAAGACTCACTGGGACTAGGCCTGGCAGCAGCTACTGGGTGACACATTGGGTGCGTTCAGACGCGGCATTTACAATGGAATCTGTGCCGGTTGCAATCGTTGTACTTACCAGCATTCAGACGGCGAACATCTGTCTTCCCTCCCTAACCGTTGTAAAGCCCTTTAAACCGTTGCACTCTGCCACTAGGTCCCCAAGTGGTGGTATCCTAAGTGCAACGGTTGCATTCGCTTAACCCCGCCATCTGATCGCTCTCCACCGGTGCCTAGCCACTTCCGTTCGGAAGCCTGAGGCTTCCGATTTTCCCCCGCCATTTTTTAAAAATTAAGCAATATGCGCTTGGGGGAAGCTTCGCCCTGAGCGTTTGTTTAAAAAAAAAAAAAAAAGCCCTTATTGTAGCGTATTGGAGGAGTCCGGGACTTAAGGGAGGCCAGTTTGGTATTTAAACTTTAAAGGTAAGTCCTTACCTTTAAAGTTTAAATGTAATATGGGATGTTTTGAGCATGCGCAAAGATCGCCATTCTGTGGATGGCTGCCTATGCGCATGCTCAAACTGAGTTAAAAAAAAAAAAAACCGACGCCCACAGCGTGTGAGCGGGCATACAGCGATGGGATCCGCAAAATAGAGGTGAGTGTGATCGCATTTCAGCCGGCATAAATCGCACCAGTTCCAACCGGTACAGTTTATGCCGGCTGAAGCGCCGAGTCTGAACGCACCCACTCTCAAGCTAACTTAAACTCACAGGGTTGTTGTGAGGTTAAAATGCAGGAGAAGAGTAGGATGTAAGCTGCTTTGAGTCCCTATAGTAGAGAAAGGTGGGTTATAAATGATGTAAATAATAAACATAGCTGAAGACATAGGACAGGTAAAGGGTAAATTGGTGGGTGGGAAGAAGAGAAGGAACCAGAGAAAGGTGAGGAGGAAATATAGAGGGGGGTGTACAGGGAAAAATGAAAGTTGCAGCTTCCACACTATGCAACTGGGCCCATGCTGGCAGTCAGCATTGCAGAACTCAGCCATACTTTTTTCCAGTTTAAAGGCTGCTGGAGGAGGAAAAGCTGAAGACCGGGGGGGGGGGGGCAAATAAAAGTAGGTTGGCTGATGGGTGGGAAGGAGAGAAAAGCAGGGAAAAGGGAGATGCTATGGGGCTTTCAGGGAAGGGAAAAAGGAAATAGTGGAGGAGGGGAAATGAGATGCTTCTCCACAAGGCCTTGTGGGTCACCCACTTGGGGTTTTTTGTGTGTTTTTTGACAAATTTTTCCATTTCCAAAATTGTTTTGTTCTATAAAATGATTAATGAATGGCTGTACCACCAGCCAAATCAGGTTGTTTCAAAGCTGTAATCGACTTTGTCCTGGTCCCTATTAGCCAACATGTGACATATTATAGAGGCAGTGTTGTATAGTGGTTGACTAAGATCACTTGGTTTCAAATTCCTCCTGTCAACTCAATGAATGGGGAAGGAAAAATAATTCATTACATCCTGAACTCTTTGAGGACAGGTGGAATACAAATATCTATTAAGTGCAATTCTCTTAATAAAATGTATTATTTATACCCCACTTTTTCCCCAGTGGGCATCCAAGTGTCCCACAGTGTTTTCTCCACTTTATGCTCTCAACAACCCTGTGAGGTAGGTTAGGCTGAGTCTGTGTGTCTGGCCCAAGTTCCCACTTTAAGCTTCCCTGCCAGGCTGGCAATTTCAAACCAGGGTCTCCTAGATCCTAGTTTGATTCTAACCATGGCACCATGTCTTTGAGATACTTATGTAGCATGTAAAATTAGCACAGTAAATACAAGCTAAAGAAAATAAAAGTAAAATCAGAAAATTGTCTGGAAAATTCATTTCACTGTTTGCTTGCTTTTCCTTTGGGGAATGGGTTCCACTGGTTTGATGTTCCATCACAGAAAAAGACCCCCCCAAAAAAATCATTTTAGTCTACCACTGCACCAACATTGAATTCTTTTAAGCCCAGACTTGAGCAGCTTAAATAATCAAATATGTAGACACCATCTGTTTCAGTCTCTAATGCAAAGAGCGAGATCTCAGTTGAACTTGCTGGTTAGAAGCAATTTGCCAGTTTCCTCAAGATCTAGGGTACACATATGCTACAGAATGCAAGTAACTTTGCAGCCACAAATCCCCTCCCATCCCCATAATTCTAGTAATTGTACTTGTTTGCAGCTGTCACACACAGGAAAAATAGCATAGAATGCATTATTCAACATACAGATATTAATTAGTATATAAGAATTTTGTTATGGCCAGTGGCTAATACAATAAACTTGATGATATTAGTATATAAGGCCAGTGGCTAATACAATAAACTTGATGATGATTAGTATATAAGAAATTATTATTCCTTTTAAAAGGTTGAGAGGTCCCTTTTAAACAATGCTCCTGGATTGGGGGGGGGGGGGGGAGAAGAAAAAAAGCTGTGAATTGTGACTGCAAATCGGAACTCCCATAGATCAAGTGTTGATCTGAAGAGCATCCTGACAGGAGAATGCCAAGACGCCTGGATTGGGGGGGGGGGGGAGAGAAGAAAAAAAGCTGTGATTGACTAATTTTTCAAACTGAGTGCAGATAATGTTGAGGGGAAAAACTCTGTTCCCATCTAATTAGGTAGCTAGGGTTCCCATATAAGTTAACTGACTGGTTGAATATTGTTAAGTATTTAATACGGTCAAATAGTCTGTAAGTGTCTGTTCAGCGACAGCCCAAGAATAGTTCCCTGAATGGTTCACATTTATTATAACATTGTCCAACACTGTTAGATATCACAATAATTCATTACAATATTTTAAGTTTATTTCATTGTTTCACAATAACACTTAACCAGTTTGGTTGGGGATTAGCATAACCATGCAACTGACTGGTTATTAAAGTACTTTTGCAGCTGTTCTAATAAAGTTAAAGGTAAAGGTTCCCTTGCTCAAAAGACAGTTGAATCCGACTCTAGGGTTGCGGTGCTCACCTCCGTTTCAAAGCCGAAGAGCCAGCGCTGTCCGAAAATGTTTCCGTGGTCATGTGGCCGGCATGACTAAACACCAAGGTGCACGGAACTCTGTTACCTTCCCACCGAAGTGGTACCTATTTATCTACTTGCAGTTTCTTGCTTTCGAACTGCTAGGTTGGCAGGAGCTGGAACTAGAGACGGGAGCTCACTCTGTCATGCGGCAACTTGGGTCTTGAACTGCTGAACTATTGACCTTCCACAGCCTGCAGTTCAGCGTCTTAACCACTTGAGCCACCGCAGCTCAATAAATAAATAAAGCAGCTAATAAAGTTACTGCTTTATAAACACTTGACCAATACCTGACTGGATCTGATAACATCTTAAGTAATTGTTGCAGATGTCAAGGTCACTGGCTTTAAGCCACTGCTGTTTTAATATGGAATGCAACAGCTGGTAAAGCAAGTGTTTTTAAAAAAGTAGAATCAAAGGCTGGGGTTACCATTTGAACCAGTTTACCCATTTCCAGCTACAGTATCTTAAGGAGTGTGAGCACCAGAAACTAGGCCCATGTCTGCTGCTGTTCTTGCTGCCAATACAGAGGTAGTCTCAACCAAATAAGCTTGCCGTATTTCACTTGCTTGTCAAAGGGTTTCAGGGGGTAGCAGTGTGGGTCTGAAGCAGAACAGCTTCCACCCTGAAAATCTTGTTGGTCTCTACAGTGCTCCTGGACTCAAATCTAACTTGTCAAAAAGTGTTTCTAGCATGCAGTGTGACTCGGTTGCAAACATGTTCACCTTGTTTTAACACAACTCTTTCTTTGCCATCACACATTGCCATTTCATCCAACCTACAGGGTTCGTCAGTAGCGTCCTAATGATATCAGGGATGCTGCTAAACCAGATTGTGTGCGTTATATACCAAGTTAGATGTGAGCAAGTGAGGCCCAAAAGAAGTCTTGCCCTCTGGTTTAGTTCACATATTTCCAGGTGCAGCCAGAGGCCATCACTACTACTGGAGGAGTCAGGAATGGAAAAAGAGATGGGTTACAGGATTTATTATTTATTCATTCAATTTATACCCCGCCCTCCCTGCTGAAGCAGGCTCAGGGCGGCTTACATAACAAGTCAAAACACATAAAATAACAATTAACAGTCATTAAAAATCCAAACTATCGTAAAGTGCTAGTGACAACAAAATTAATAGTAGTAGTATTGCATAGAGATGGCGGAAACAATCATGATGGAATATTCAAGTGGGATCCAATCTGTGTTGATGAGCAGCTCATCTTGATCTGTTTATGCGGCAGGCACAGGCTGCTGATGGTAGTCCAGGGGACTAGGGCCTTATCACAGTTCAGTCATTAGATGCAGCTCCTTGAGTGAAGGCCCGGTGGAAGAGCTCCATCTTGCAGGCCCTGCAGGGCCCTGATGTCTTCTGGGAGCTCATTCCACCAGTACGGAGCTGCCACTGAGAAGGCTCTGGCCCTGCTTGTGGCCAGCCTGGCATCTTTGGGACCCGGGAGGGCCAGTCAGTTTGGAAACCTGAACACAGTGCTGTCTGGGGAACATGCGGGGAAAGGCAGTCCCTCAGGTATGTCAGCCCCTGACCATAAAGGGCTTTAAAGGTAAGAACCAACACCTTGAAGCGAATTTGGTATGCTATCGGCAGCCAGTGCAGTGCTTTCAGCACAGGCTGGATGTGCTCCCGCATGGGGAGGCCCATCAGAAGCCTGGCTGCAGCATTTTGCATTACCTGTAGCTTCCAGGTTTGGGACAAGGGCAGCCCCACTTAGAGAGAGTCTAATCTCAAGGTGACCATCGCATGGACCACTGTTGCCATGTCGCTGCATTCAAGGAAGGGAACCAGCTGCCTAATCAGTCGAAGATGGTAAAAGGCTGACTTGGCAGTGGCTTCTACCTGGGCCGCCATTGTTAAGGAGGCATCCAAGAGCACTCCCAAACTCCTAACCTCTGGTGCTGGCACTAATGGAGCCCCATCGAAGGTTGGGAGTGGGATTCCCTAACCCTGGACTGCCTCGGCTCAGGCAGAGGACCCCCGTCTTCGTCAGATTCAATTTCAGTTGGCTCAGTCAAAGCCAACCAGCCACGGCTTGTAACGCCAGGTCCAGATCTTCCCATTTAGAGTCGGACTGGCCACCCAACAACAGATAGAGACTGCTTTGGCAGGGAGGGCAGGGTATAAATTGAATAAATAAGTAAATAAATAAATAGAGCTGGGTGCCATCAGCATACTGGTGATATCGACCGTGTCAAATGCTGCCGACAGGTCTAACAACAACAGCACTGCCGATCTGCCCCGATCCAGATGCCTCCGGAGTCAAGTGCTGGTACCTTAAGGGCTAGGAGCATCAGAAACTTAACTACTCACCAAGAGTTATGTCTGTGTGTGGAACAAGGGATGGGAAACAGTTAACATGCTAAGTTAGTGGTCAGAGAATCTTGGGTCTAATCTAGATGAGTCCTAGCAGAACTGTGCTACAGACAAGGTAACTTTCTTGCCTCCCGCTGCAATGCTCTTTGGTACCCCCCCCCCAAAAAAAATTATGCCTCCTGAGCAACGTTCCCTCTAAGCTGTGAAGTCTTGTGAGCAAAAATTCTACTTTGTGAGCTACTGGCATTAAAGTTGTGAGCAAGCGATTTGGCTCCTGCATGAATTAGTTTGCTCTGGAGCCATCCTTCCTGAGCTGAAACAAAAATGTGTGAGCCAGAGGCTAAAAAACTGTGAGCTAGCTCGCACCAACTCAGCTTTGAGGGAACCCTGCTCCTGAGTCAGTGGACCTTCCAGGAATATCAATGGAGGGAGTTAGTGCAGAAAATTGACCAAACCCATTCTCCTACTCCTGGTGAAGGAAATTAGGATCCAAGTTTATATTTTTACATCCCCAGTATATAAGAGGCGGTCAGCTGGCAGCACTGCTTAGTGGCCTACCTCACATAGCAGAATCACCAAAGGAAACACACCATGGTGTGTAATAAGGACCAGAATTCAAAACATCTTGCATATATACAAGACACTTGGTGGTTGTTATTATTGTCATCACCAAGTGTTGCAACCAGGGTCATATCAGCCAATGGCATTTGAACTATGCAGCAACCACTACTTTAAAAAATGGTTCTCAAATTTGCACTTCCCATCCTTACATTACACATGGAGGCTGTGATCCTAAGCCTACTTACTAGGGAGGAAGACCCACTGATCTCAGGTGTACTTATGGGTAAACATCCTTAGGATTGCAGTATTTCAAGAGTAAGAAGGGAAGTCTTCTTCTGTATAGTTCTTCTACTTTTCTGGTTATTAAAGAAGCAAGGATATGGATGTTTCTGTAGGAACCAAAGCATTCAGCTTAAGTTAATGGCCTTCCTGTGGCCATAAATCATAAGGACGTGCTCGACACAAGAAAATCACTTAATTATTGGTTTTACACAAAACTTCTGGTCCCTCTGCTTCAATGTTCTTCACCAATATTACCATCTGGTAATTTAAAACAAAACAAACCTCGCCCAGACCCATGCCAAATGTAACTCCATTGTATGGGCTGGGTCAACATTGTATGAGGTGGGTCAAAATCTCATGCGACCCCATGGGATTTTCAAGGCAAGAGACTAATTAGGTGGTTTGCCATTGCCTGCCTCTGTATAACAACCCTGGGCTTCCTTAGTAGTCACCAATCCAAGTAATAACAAGGGCTGACCCTGCTTAGCTTCCGAGATCTGATGAGATTGGGCTAGCTTGGGCCATCTAGGACAAGTAGAACCTTAATCTATAATCCCATTATACGCAAAAAAAAGTGTCACCACACCATTCAGTCTCCTCTCACCAATGGCTCAGTTGCTGAAATGCCACAGAGCCATTTCAATTGCTGTGGGGAAGGGTCAGTCATAACACTTGTGGGTGGGCACTACGCTGCTGCTAGGAAGGAGGAATGTTGATTTGTATAGGGAGATAAAGTCGTTAGCCATCTTAAAATGAAATAAACAGAACTGAGACACAGAGAAATGTGTGCTACAAGGCAGCTGATGAGTCTGGAAGTTTAAGGAACAGATTAGATATGAGCTAAAGGTGCTCAGGAACCAGATGGGGCCATGGCGTAAGAGCATCTAGATCCAGATTACGCAGGAGGGATGGGTCTGCTGCAAGGAGTGGAGACATAAAGGAGCGATGCAGGCTCATGATTAACAGTTTAAAACTAAGCACTAGGAGAGCCTGCTTCAGATATCAGCTTATGTATTACCTCTTAGGATGGCCTTAGGCAAATCACTTTCACTCAGCCTGCACCCTATTATTCCATCTGCAATACGGGTACAACAGATGACCACTTATGGGGGATGACTGGGTTAAAAAGGTCTCTTACACTGAACTAGAGAAGTTCTGGAAATAGTTCGACTGGAAAATGCCTATCAGTGACATCAAGCATAACCAGATTCCAAATGCCCCAACCTTTTACTGATTGCAAGAAGGTGGATGGAAATGAATTCTTAAACACTGTCCAGCAAAAGGGCTTTGCTTTACATAGGTAGCACATCACAGCATCTAGATGTCATGTAAAAGCCTCTGTTCCTATAAAGCTGATATCATTGTAATTCTGGATGCAAATGGGTTGGGGGAGTCTTTTTATTAGCTGACCTTGCATTTCATACCTGGCAGCAGATCAAGGACAGGAGAAAATGGAATACAAGGGCAGCCACCACAATTCTGTTTCCGCCAAGTGACTTCTTTGTACCCTTCCTCCAGCTCCAGCAGGATGCTCCACCTCCAAGGATACATAATGTTTCATGAATATTCTGTCCTATTCTTAGGAAAGTTAGGGCGAGATTTCAAGAATCCGGGCTGCTTTCAAGAATTTGGGCACCACAGTCCTACACAGATTTATTCCAGCATAAGTAAACTGGTTTTAATGGGAGTAACTTTGCGTGGGATTGCACCGAGACTAAATGCAACCAGATTCTTATCATGGAATCAAGAATCTGATATTCTCCTTACAAGGAGAGATCACTGGCTTATAGCACAACAGGTTTACTTAGAAGTAAGTCGCACGGAATTAAATGAGAAAGGGCGCATGAGATTCCTGCCTTCTTCTGTGCTGCTGTTTCAGTGCAAACCACGAAACTCAGCTGCTCCTGGGATCAGAGTAGGAGCACCTCTCGCTGACTTCACGAGCCTAGAAGCTCCAGAGCTCGATTCTTGTCACTCACCTCCCGGGCCGATCGGATATGCTTGCGCACCGCCTCCTTACAGGGATAGATGACCTCGCCGAAGCTGGGCTGGAAACAGGTTTCCACCCGTGTGAGTCCTCGATAAGAGCCACTCACGAAAGCCGGCCAACCCAGCTCCAGCACTGGGGGCTCAATGTCCGACTGGAGGGGGAAGTAAGTGAGCGACGAGCAATCCAGGGAGCCGTTTAGCGACTGGTCGGCGGAGCCTTCCTCGGCCCCGGGCGGCGGCACTGCAGTTCGCAGGATAGCCTGGATCTCGGGCTCGGAGAGGAAGGAGCGCATCTTCTCCCGGCGCAAGAAAGCGCGGAAGGCTTGCAGGCCGGAGGCGACGAGCACCTCCAGCGCCAGGCGCTGCGCCTCGCTGTAGGCTGAACTCTGAGCCGAGTTGGGCTCCCAGCCGTGGAACCCCCTGAGAGGCGCGTCATCCAGGCACTGGGACAGGTTCGCCATGGGCCACCCGATAACCCCACCAAGGGCACCGTCCCCGGGGAATCAAACTCCGCGGGCGACTTGTACTTTTTATAGGGCGTTTGAACCTAAACTCCCGTCCGCGCCTCTGCGATAGGCTGCTGCGACTCTCTCGCTCCTCCCGTAGGATTCGAGGGTTGGCTACGTTTGAAATTGTTTTTCCAATCAAGCGTGCCGGGAAGAGAGGCGGAGCTGGGCGGGATAAGCTGTCCGGATTTCCACGATGCGGCGTGCTTCTCTCCCCCTCGCCTGGAGCCTGGGCGCGGCCGCTCTTGCGATCGGGTAGGTAAAGGAAGCAAGCTGCAGCGTCAGCGGGATCCAGCTGAAGATCCAGGCGGATAAAGGCAGCCTTACGGGCTGGCTTCTTCACAGAAGCGCTACTGCCTCCATTTTACAAAGGTTTTGGTGGGGGGAGGGTTTTTTTTTGGTAAGTTGGTGTGGTTTTGAGTTACTTTCTCCAGCCTTGGATCTCCTTTCACGTGTAGGGCTGTCATGACTCTCACGCCCCCACTCCTGTCTTTGCTATACATTTGTTTTCATCGGGAGGAAGAGGGCATCCACGTGGTAGCGTGTCACACACAAATGGACTTTGGGACGGAGAATCAGCATGCAATAGCTTGTGGTCTCCCAGCTGACATATGGTTCGGGATCAGATCGTGATTTGTATTAGTCTTTATCCCTTCCCCATATCCAGTAGGAGATTTAGAATAGAATTGTAGTTTTTCCTCCCCCTATCCAGTAGATTATATGTATCTACAATTCCCTGACCCATTTCCTATAGTAATAGTGATAGGGCATTAGTATTCCTTTTCCCTTTCCATATATGTAGTGTGTAGAAAATGCAAAAATAAAAAAATTCCCCGGGGGGGGGGCAAAAAACACACACCAACCCCCCCCCCCCACAACACTCGGGATCGTCCCATGGTGGAATAGGCAGGAATTTTATATATGTCAGTGCATTTGCATCCTGCCTTCTTGCTCTCTCAGGGTACACGGTTCTTCCTCTCCTCCAACAACCCTGTGGAGATCATTAGGCTAAGAGAGTGTCACTAGCCCAAGGTCGCCCAGTAAGTTTCATGGCAAGAGGGGATTCAGACCTAGGTCACCCTGGGTAGGGCAGACTGTGGGACTGCAGTGCAACAGCTAGCAACCGCAAGTAGCTTCTTTCCTCCCCCCACGGCTCTCTTGCTGTCGTTATCTGCACTCCCTGTTCTGTGGGCATCTCTGACATGGTACGACTTGTTTGTTTCTGTTCCTGGCTTGTGGAATACCAATTAACATACATAATGACTTCTTACCAAGGCTCACGGGTGAGGAGAGAATGTGAGAGAGCGCAACAGTACTTAAAGTCGTTTATTAGGTTAGCGGTGGTCTCAGAGCATGGGTGGCCATTCCTCAAGTAGGCTGAGTAGCGGGAGCTGGTGGTGTGCTTGGATCAGTATTGGTTTGGCCTGAACTCTCACCTCCTCCCTCAGGCACTGGGGTAAACAGAAAACCAGGTGAAGGCTTCACAGAAGGAGAGGCTGCTCATCTTCATGTTTTGAACTTTATTTCTGCAACACTATTTAAGGGGGTGTTTGCTGTCCCCCAACACATGTCCGTCAGGCTCATCTGTCCCTGCTGTATCATACAGTGACAATCAGCAGCTTTTGTTTCTGCTGCCTTCCAGTCAAGTCCAGTCCGTAATCAGGTATTTTCTGCCCATCGTTCATTAAATGCTGTCACATCTTTAAGCCAATAAGCTTGGGCAGTGTGCAGGGCTCCCTCCTCTTCCACCTGCTCCTCTCAATGACCTTAGGAGGCCATTTTAGGCCGAGAGGCAGAGTAACGGGCATTAAATTGTGGAATTCCCTGTCAGTAGATGTAGTGATGGCCCCTGGCATAGATAGCTTCCAAAGGAGATGAGACTCAGATTCAGGGAGGAGAAATCATAGAATCACAGAGTTGGAAGGGGCCATACAGGCCATCTACTCCAACCCTCTGCTCAATGCAGGATCAGCCCAGAGCATCCCTGACAAGTGTTTGTCCAGCTGCTTCTTAAAGACTGCCAGTGAAGGGGAGCTCACCATCTCCCTAGGTAGCTGATTGAACAACTCTTACTGTAAAATAGTTTTTCCTAATATCCAGCTGGTACCTTCCCGCCCTTAGTTTAAACCCATTCTTGCGAGTCCTCTCCTCTGCTGCCAACAGGAACAGCTCCCTGCCCTCCTCTAAGTGACAGACCTTCAAATACTTAAAGAGAGCCCCCTCTTCTCCAGTCTAAACATTCCCAAACCTCTCAGCCTTTCCTCATGGGGCTTGGTCTCCAGGCCCCCAATCATCCTCGTTGCTCTCCTCTGCATGTGCTCCATTCTGTCCACATCCTTTCTGAAGTGAGGCCTCCAGAACTGCACACAATACTCCAGGTGTGGCCTGACCAATGCAGTGTACAGCGGGACTGTGACAGCTTGCATCCATCAAAAGCTATTAGCCAAAATGAGAAAATAGAACATTCATGTCTGAAGGCAGTGAACTTTTGAATGCCAGTTCCAGGAAGCGGCATTAGAGGGTGGACTTGGTCTCTGTGCTCTCCAGGTGTATGTTTGGCTGAAAGAGGATGTGGAACTAGATGGACCAGTGTTCTGGTCAAGCAGGGTACTTCTGATGGCCAGATACTAAAACAGCATGGGGGGAGGGAGACAGGAGCCCCTCATCCTCCTGCACACAGTCCCTAGCAGGAGGGCCCCCCCCCAACAGTATTTTGAAAATTTAAAAAAGTATCTAAACTGGTGCTGTATCCCCATGGCAGACTCAGGGACACAATACTGTCTAGTTTGGCCCAACATCACCTAATGAACTTCATGGCTAAATGTGAACTGGATCTGAGTTTCTCTTCTAATCAATAGACCACACTGGATTTCAGAAATTAAATCCTGAAGGGCAATACCAAATGTCCTCCTTCCAGTCAGCAGTGATAATTCTCGATTTTATCATGGTCTCAGGTGTTCCCTCTAACCTGAGTTAGTGTGAACTAGCTCACAGTTTTTTTAGCCTCCGGCTCACACATTTTTGGCTTGGCTCAGGAAGGATGGCTTCCAAATTGCTCAGGAAGGATGCAGTAGCCAAATTGCTTGCTCACAACTGTAATGCCAGTAGCTCACAAAGTAGAATTTTTGCTCACATGACTCCACAGCTTAGAGGGAGCACTCTCAGCTGTGGCTTGAGGTAGCCAGCCCCTTATACAAGCAGCTTTATGGGAATTCTAAACATTCTACTTTTCTCAGAGTTGGGAATGTGATCTGGATAAATAACGTGCCTGTTTTGCCACCTAATTGTGAAAGCGTGCTTGCTGAGTAATAAACAAGTTACTTTGCAGCTTAAATATTTCCACCCTTCTTTCACAGGGTGTGTCACATGGGCCCCTGGAACTAACTCACCTTGGCTTTCTCACAACTCCCAAGAAGCAGCTTGGCAGATAATAATGCAAAAAACTGTTGTTCATGCTTTTCCCCACCCTCTCCCCCTCAGCTCTGCTCCTTAATGCTACAGTAATTGCCAGGGACTCGTTGCTCTGCTGTGCCAGGATCTGGTCCCCTGTTCAGAGACAAGATGGGAAACATGAATTGCACCCCTCCACCCCAAGGCACAGTTCTGCAGTGTCCGTTAGCTGCAGCTCTCTTGTCTTCCGTAAAAGGCTGACCGTACTTCAGGGCAAGGGAATGTGGCACATGCACATACCACATTCCTTGGCAATGCAGTGTTTTTTTTTTAATTTGAAACTGCAGTCCCATGTTGGCAGGTATAGACACAGTGCAGCAATTTGATTGCTTGGGCTTCTTTCTCATATTCGTCACAAGTTACTAGCAATGATCGGAAGTGCCTGTTCCGGCTTCTCTGCAAACTGAAGTACTCTAGTTGTTCTTTCATCTGCGACAAATGACAGAGTCCTTGAGGGTGGGTGAGACTTCAGGAACCATTTTGCAATGTGAAGGAAATGTGCAAAAAAAGTAGTTATGGGCAGCGTATGTGGAATTGAGGACTTTTCCATATTCCCCAATTTGGACAGAGGGCCTAAATTCTATGG
>NW_015163630.1:477834-517238 GCF_001447785.1 Gekko japonicus
TCATACCAACAGTCCATACAGTACAACATCCTGTTCCTTACAGGTGCTCTGGTGGGCTTGCAAGCCACAGAGTCCATATCATCCCTCTGCTGTTGCCTCTGAGGTATACCACCTCCAAACAAGGAGGTTCCTTAGCTGTTATGGGTAATAGCTGTTGAATTTGTCTAAATCCCTTTTAAAGCCTCCTGAAGCTAGCAGTCATCATTGTATCATGTGTCAGTGATTTCCACAAGTTTTACTGTGTGAATTACCCACTTGCTTTTGCTGTCATCAGGTACACTTGAGTTCTAGTATTTTGAGAGCAGGAGAAAAAGTCCTTTGTATTCACTTTCTCCATACCAGACATAATTTAATAAACCTGTAATGAGTCCCATCTTTGTCTTTTTTCTTTTCCAAAATTGAAAAGTTGCAAACTTTTCATGCAGCCCCAGTGCTTGGGTTGCTTTGATTGGAAAAGACCTATATTTGTGCACACGTGTTTCCATGCACAAACTGGTCTATCCATTTTGTCCCCCCTGTCCCAACTACAGATCCTTGAGTTGGGTTAAGGGGATGCTGTTCAAGCTTCAGGAGCTGCCTGTGAGGCAGAATGCAGTCCAGTTCAAAGCAACTGCCTGTTACATATGCACCATCTATAGAGTTCCCCATATGGTTTGCTGAATCCATGAACCCTGTGAAGCTGCCTTATACTGACTCAGACCAATCAGTCCATCAGGGCCCATATCATCTACTCCAGGGCCTCAAGTTCTTCAGATTACCTACCACCTGATCCTTTTGGCTGGAGGTGCCAGGGATAGAACCTGGGAACTTCTGCATGCCAAGCAGATGCCCTGCCACTGAGCCACAGCCCCTCCACATCTTAATCTTTATATCTGAGGTATTTGGTGCTAAAAGGAATCTGATTGTAAACAATGCAAGGAGTCTGACCTGCAGCTCACTTGCCAATGTGCAGATCCTTACATTCTTTTTAACCATGAAGACTCAGCACCCAGCTACCACCTTGTTAATAAAAGACATTTAATAGTTTAAATTAAAAATTCTTACACCAAAGACAGAAACTAATACTGTCACACGTACCCTTTTGGCATCAGACTCTCAGACAGTTTAATATATTGTTTCTTTCTCATACATATATTATAGCAATATGAAGTAAATTCCATAAAATATCAAATAACCGTTCTTTTAAAAGTTTAATATATTAGATTCTGTGTGCCCCAAAATGACATTCTTATACACAGTGCTGCTAGTGTAATATACAGGTATGTAGCTGTTTTTGTAAAATACATAATTTTTAATATATATGTATCATCTCTATAGATCCATGGAGTCAAGTTATTGCAAAGGGCTAACCAGATTTTCAGTCTATGCAGGATTTAACCATACGTTTTATAGATCTTAATGTGGTCAGTACGCGTCCTCTTTTCCAGGCAAGACAAAGGTGTGGGGGGGAGGTCAAATGGTGAGATATTGCCTTAACTCAAAGGCCATATCTACATTACTGCCTTGAAGGCTTGCAATCTTTCAGTGGAAACTTTTTGTATACTGCCTTCGAGTAAAAGTGAAGACCCGTTACATCCCCAGTGCCAAAAAGAATGGGCAGGGTTGCAATCCTGTTATACCAGAAGAGTTTCATTGAAATTAATTGGATTACTCTTAAGAAAATAGTGTCACGGTTATGACTGAAGTTTCATCCCAGGTAAATTACAGGTTATTGCTGTGCTTTCATACAGTTCTATGGTAATAAAGCAGGGGGGAAATAAGCGACATATTTTTGCTACAACAAGATCAAATAACGTTTTTCCGTAGATCTTTTTTGGAAAAGCCATCCAGATAAATCCAGTAGACTTCTGAGTAACATATTGGGCCCTTAATAGTAGGGACAATGGTGTGTAATTTTCCGTTTTGTTTCTCCTCTCCAATAGTGGACTTATGGAATAGTTAGATGCCAAGCTTAAAATACCTTGAAGAAGACAATGGTATTGTAACACTACAAGAATAACACACATTGGGATTTCGTTTTTGTCTTTTTAAGTGCTGAAAGCAAACAAACCCATTGGAAGGTTCAGGGGCTGGATGGAATTTTAACAAACACTAAGTGCAAGCCTGAAGGTTACCTGGGAGAACTGAAAAGCTAGCATCTTACCAAAGCCCTTAAAAAAGTATGTTCAGACACACCACAATGGAACAAGAGTGATCCTTGTGTAACCTGAAAGGGATGCATTATGGTGAGTCCAGCCAGAATGACAGGAGTCCATATCCAAAGTTCTGTAATGCTCTGTGAAACTAGAGCTGGACCACACTCATAAAATTCCTTTTGTCTTTAGGAATACTTGGTACCATTTATTGGAATGCTTCCTTTTGCTACTTCTCGAGTAATAGTTTACAAGTTCTACTTTCTGTGATATGGGCCCTGAACTCAGCAGGATGAATTTAGATTCTAGGATTCCAATAAATAAATCCAGGCACACAATTAAAAGCTGGTGTCTGGAAATATAATCAGCTCTTAAGTCTCACAGGCTAGGTTCATATGTTAGCAAGCAAGCCAGTGTAGCATAGTGGTTTGAATGCATAACTAGGACCTGGGAGAGAGAGAGACCCAGTTCAAACCCCCACCTACCATGAAATTCACTGGATGACCTTGGACTAGTCACATTATTTTTGGCTAGCCTACCTTACAGGGTTGTTGTGAGGAGAAATTGATGGAGAACCATGTATATGCCACCCTGACCTTGGAGGAAAGGCAGGGTAAAAATGTACTACTACTGAATAAATAAAATAATCTTGTGAAAATTGACCACCTTCACAGCAGATGAAACACCCTTTGGAAATGTATCAGTCACCTACAGCTCATTTGCATGAATGGGTTTGTGAAGCTCACGCCTCAGTTTTGGCCTGTAGAAAATCTCAAGTGTCCTTATACAGAATCATGTCAATGGAATGGTTACAAGGTTATGCTTCACGTACATGTTGGCAAAAGCTGGATTTAAAATACTGGGGGGTGTTTCTACATTGTTCAGTGTGGGGGGCTGAAGGTTGTTTTGAGTGAAACACTAGGCCACATGACCAGAAGCTGCTCAATATACCTGCAATGAAATGAACTGCCTGTATTGACCCTCAGACACTGCAATGCATACTTGTTTTGCTACTCAGAGGTTACCTCCGTGTAGGAAATTCTTGAAGACAAGTCAGTCTCCTCCATCTCATGCAAGGGAAAAAAAGTATTATAGAAAATGCATAGAGAACAAGTAGGACACTAGCAGTCTCATTTAAACAGGGAGGTACATGCAGTCCCAAATACACAACACATAAACACATACATGTGAATACTGATAAGAATGAGAAAGAGGGACCACGTAGCCAGAGCTCCTTGGTGGGAGGGCAAGGGTAAACATGATATGAACAGACTCATTTCTTTCTGCATCTTTCAGGGATGCTGAAGCATTTAGTCAACCTGTGCTTGGCACAGATGGCCTAGAGTCACACATAAATTGCAACCACTGTTCCATTTACAAATTACCACACCTGAGTTATTTCAGTCACCAGGACCCAACCTGAAGCAAAACTCTGGTCATTTTGGGAAACTGAAAAACTGCAGCAGAGGACATGATGAATGCATGCTCAAAATATACAGGGAGGATATTAAAGTGCTGTGTCAAATTCCAAGAAGGTAGTAAAGCAACATCACATAACCCTTTACAAACTCCCTGGGAGCCCAAATGTTTATTTCCCAATCATCTTTTTCTTACCACTTGATCAGCAAGACACAATACCTTATTTCACTGATACAAAGAATATAGGGAACCTGTAGGGATTTAACCAGCATAAAAATGAACACATGTATCTGATTTCTACTGAGCTGGACCACTGATTTCTCAGGGTCAGTACTGTCTACACTGACTGGCAACAACTCAGGCGGAGGTCTTTCACCTCACCTACTACCTGATCCTTTTAACTGGAAATGCCAAGTATTATACCTGGGACCTTCTGCATGCAAAACAGATGCACCGCCTCTGAGTCACAACTTCTCCCCAAATGGCAAGCAGCATGCATTTTGGCTATGTCTGTCCTATGACTCAAACTGGTTACCTGTTAGCCCCACCCCTTGCTGCTAGAGCTCTGGGGAAAACTGCAATTTCCCAAAGTTCTTTGCAGAAACACAGATTGCTTGCAGAAACCAAACTTAAAACTGACTTGGAAATGTTGCTTAGCTGCACCCTCCTCCTTTATCACAGAGTGCTCTGATGAAACCAAACTGCTTTTCAAGGACAGGTAAAAAAATCTTTTGAGAAAAGGGGGAAAACCCATTTGTGTGAAGAGAATCCTGCAGTCAAATTGTAATCTACCTGTCCCGTACAACAACTATTGACTTTGAAAGCTGACCTTTCAGTTCAAGGGGAAATGTTGAAGAGTAAAGCTAAGTAAAGCGTTGATGAGGTGCTAGTAATTAAGCAACCAGCAGTCCAATCTCATGTGTGTTTACTCTGGATTAAGACCTGCATAGTTCCATAGGACTGACTCCTAAGTAACAGCGCCATTCTAAGCAGAATTATACCTTCTAAGGTCACTGACATGGATAGCCCAATCTCGTCAGATCTCAGAAGCTAAACAGTGCCAGCCCTGGTTAGTATTTGCATGGGAGACCACCAGGGGTCATTTCCTGCAGGAGCACACAGGAGCGGAGCTCCGGCAGTAAAGAGCCCAGGGGGTGGGCACATGCAACAAGCCATGCCCCCTGCTCCCAGCAGCCCCGGGCCACAAGGAGCAATAAGCAGCCAGGTAGGTTGCAGAGCCCCCCCCCCCCCGATAGCAATCCAAAACAATCCAGTGGCACCTTTAAGGCCAAGGTTTATTCAGGTACAAGCTCTCACTCTTCTGTGAGGGCAGATTTGCCCTCCAAAACAGTCCAGTGGAGCCTGAGCGGTGAGTGTTGCCTTCTGACACACTTCCGGTGATGTCAGGGGGTGTGGCATATGCAAATAAATTATGCTAATGAGCTCCTGCACCTCTTTTTCTACAAAATGACCCCTGGAGACCACCAAAAAATACCCGGGCCACTACACAAAGGTAGGCAATGGCAAACCAACTCTGAGCATCTCTTGCCTTGAAAAACTTAACAGGATCACCATAAGCTGGATGCAACTGAATGGCAAAAAACCTCGGGGGCATTGAAATCCGTGGCTCAGAACAGTGTAACTGCTTAGGGTGGCACCATAAGTTTGCATAGGTCTGCAACTGTAGCATGTACCACTAAGAGGCACTTCACACTGCATGCAGCAATAAATTTCAGCATATCCAATATGAAGTTTGCTATACACAGTGTAGATAAGTCACTAACTTACTGCCATTAGATATTCATAATAATTTGGGGGGCTAATAGTAGTAAACATTCCTCATTTCCATAACTATTTTGCATGAAACATGCTCAGGAAGAAGTAACATCCAATGTGAGCTTCCCTGAGGGCTCTCTGCACATTCATCTGGATGCACAGAAGGAATTTGGCTCAAATCTTCTATGTATACAGACCTCTCTTCAGATGAACACATGCAGGCTTGGGAGCAGCAGCAGCAACAGACATGATCCCCATTTCCACACCTCAACTGAACAGAGAAAAATGGCTGTTAGCCTTCCTGTGATTGTATGTTGTTTGGGTCATGGGAAGATGAGGATTGCACAGGAAGTTTTACATCTGTATGAAAACGGGAATTTAATTGAACAGAATGACTAAACAGCCAAATCTCCAAACTTGTCAGTCAAAGAAATTCTGTGTCAGCGCAGTTCAGTCAAAAGAAGACGATTTTATCAGAAGACATGCCCACCTTATTGTTTCTACATTTTATGTGCTACCTTTGTCCAAATCTGGAAAAGAACTGAACGCACTTGGGACCATTGTGCACGCAGTTTTATCAGTGGAGAACAAACTGAATATTGCATCATAGCCTTTTCTCAGCTCCCGAATCCATGTTCTTGTAACCATTAGAGTTTATGCTTTGATTTAGAGGCACTTTTCTCTGTAGATCACCTAAATGAGAAAAGAGATGCCCACGGCCAAGGCAGCCGTGCTAATATACCCCTTCACCAAGTCCCATCTACTTTGCTAAACACTCAGTAATGCTTCAGACATTCAGTTGTAACAGGTACGCAATACAGATTTGTCGCATATACCTGATAATATTATAATGCACGTGGCTACACATTTTGTTTCCTTGTGTGTTCAAGTGCATGTGTGGCTTTTAAGTCCTGCTTTAAAAGTTAGTCTTAATAGATATGTGCCAGGTGGCAGCCGTCAGTATTCTATATCTGCTCAAAATGTAATGTGGGAAAGGCTCCCCTGTACAGCTTCTCTGAGATTTCATGGTTTGCTTCTAGCCCTTGGAAATTGTGTAATCAATGTATTTGAAAACTTACTTGCTAGGTAATTTTTTTTTCTTCTCTAAGGGAAGAGCTGTTGGGCTTGGGCAGAATTGGATACTATAAAAGATATAAGGCCGCCTTTAATCAGGTTCCCCTCTGTAAAACACAGTTGTACCACGTTGTGACATCATGACTGGGGGGTGTTTCCCCATCCCTGTCTATGACAGCTGCTGATTTCAATGAGAGGCACAAGCCATGTTATCGCAACACAGGGACTTGATGCAGAGATGCTATTTGGGGTAGCAGCCCTGCTTCATTAATAAAATGCAGTTCTACCTTTTTGAGGTTAGAAAAGTTTAGCATTTCCAAACCTAAAGGCCAACAGATTACCATTAGTGGCCAGAGAAGAAAATAGCTGAGAAAAGTAGAAACTGGAAAACATCAGAAACTGGTATGAAGATCACAGTAGAATACGGGGTTGTTTAGCCAAACAAACTGGCCACTGACTTTAATGTTTGAGAGCCATTTCAAATAAATATCGTATCATAGGCTAACTCAAATGATATTACAAAAAGTCAGTGTGGTAAGAAATAATGTTTAGATGCATGGAAGTACAGCTTTTCCTTCCCTTATATCCCTTCCCCTGTAGCAGTCCGAGGAATAGCCAAATGACAAATTTAAACTGGTATTGACCAGGCTACTTGTATGGAACAGAAAAGATTGCACATGAACAATAGCCTTTTTTGTTTTTAGTCATATTGGTCTTCTAAGGACCTCACAACATTTGACCCACCTATGAAAGGGGTGTAACTTGCAGATGACCTCTGCTGCTCTCTTTGTTTTATACAAAGATTGCATGAGGAAGTGATGGCTTATAAATTGGCAGTGGGATGGATGATGTCCCGAATGTGTTATCACCTAAAAAGTGAAATGTTCGGGCTGGTCATATTAAAGTGCATATGTCTTCTGTGTGCAAAAGCAAAGCAGTCAACTAAGTTTGCTTGTTAAAAAGTGCTGGGTTTGGATTATGCACCTTGGGTAATGGTACACCAAGGATGAGTTGACGTGGGAGGGTTTGTCTCCAAACGGTGGCCCAGGAAGGTCAGAAAGCAGGGATGGGATTTGAAATGAAATGTGCTTAGAATGTTTTTTACTCTGGTCGCCTAGCACGTACAATAAGGACTTGCCTCCCCTCCTGGACTCCACTTTGCTGCATACAGTTGCTTGATTTTTTAAAAATGGAACTGCTAAAGCAAAGTAAGGTACTAATGATGAATAAAACCTAGCTGAGCTTCAGATGACTCATCCAGATTCTCCCATTTAGCAGTGGTTAGCAACAGCCCAGACTCAAGTGATGAACATGCCCCGCCCAACTTGGTGCATCTCTTCCCGTTAGGAATGAACTTAGATCAGGAAATCCGGCAGCACCCGTGCACCTTCTCCTCCATTTCTTCCATGGGAGCTTTAAATTTTAAGAGAGGCGGATCGCCGCTCGACACTGTGTAATAAACTGAGGTCCCATTGGCTGTGTACGAAGGAGTCCTGGAACCGATCAAGTGCTCTTTAGCTTCTCCCCCATTTTCCGTTGTGCCCCCCGTGTTGCTGCCAAAGTGCGTACTGATGAAAGGGTGGTTGAGAAGCTTGGCTGCAGCTCTCTGCCGTTTCAGCTCAGAGAGGGTTTGGTGGCTCCTCTCTTTGTAGCCCCCCCAGATCTGATGAACATCTGGGACCCCTGGGGTATCATAGGGCAGTCCTTGGCTAGCATCGTTGTCTATAGCAGAATGCATTTTCCAAACATCTCCATTGGGGATAGAATATTGGTAAGTGGCCGAGGATAAGCTCAACCCGTTTTGGAGCAGAGTTTCTGAGTCACATTGCGTGCTTTTGGATGCCAATTCGGGAAGCAGGGTGGGTGTATCGATTGTAGAGTTCTGAAATGGCAAAGGGATATAAGATGTCAAGCCATGGCTACCCATCCATTATTTGATTGAAATTTCGTGTCCATGTTTCCTGCTTCTCATGCATCACAGTATAAGCCTCACATGCCACACACGCCCCACTCTGATAACTTAACTGTGGCCTTTGCTTTTCTGGATTGCAAAGATACTCTTAAATAGCCAACGGCTTACACAGAACAGCCTTATCAATTGAAATTTCCCTGAAACAAAGAAAACCCTGAATATAATATGACTCCCCAAAGGGTTTTTTTATAAAGTATTCTACTTGTATGCAAAAGTAAGACAACCCCCTCTTTTTTGTTGAAAACCCCCCTGGGGGGGGGGGGGAATCTAGCCTTCCTTTTAAGTAAATACAGTACTTTTTCGTTTTTAACAAAATGTATCCAAATGGCCCGGGAGGGGGAGAGCTACAACATTAGAGTGATCGAACAATAGATTGATGTCCGGCTATATCTGGTCACCCGTTGGAATTTGAGACAATGGACTTTCTACTCTAGTTTGGAGGGTACAATACAAACAGCCTCCGTAGGGATTCTACAATTCCTGAATGGAAATGGCTTATTTATAATGGGTGGTGAGGTCATTATAACTTTGTCTCTTACCGGATCTGTGTTCTCTTGATTGGAGCAAAATTCCCTGATGTCACTACTGTACCCAGAAGTTCCTTGCTCTTCGGAAGATTCTATTTGCTGCCAGACGATGGCCTCCTTCTCATACTCTTTTCTGTAAAGGTTTGTTCGGTCAGAAAGGCTTGCCCTCCGAACAACTTTCCTGAAGAGATGTCCAAAACAGAAGAGAGGAGCTGTCTTATTAAAATTGGACAGCTATTCTTGTACAGGTTCTCTCCCTTCAGAAAGGTGAACACTGCAGTATATTTTAAGGGGATTCATAATCATTGCTTTATTAATATAATCCCACCTCCCCAATTTCAGTTCTTGTTAATAAATAAGAAAAGTAGTCATCTGGATTTACAATTATCATGACAGTAATAGGAAGCTTTGTAGGACCATTCAAACAAAGCTTTTCTGAAGACTGGAAGGCTACCTGCCCAAGACTACCTGCCCAAGACTAGGCTTATCTGCTGCTCTTGTTATACCCCTCAAAATCTTTCTTTTATTTAATAAAGATGTTTCTAGACATCAAGATGAAACCTTGATGGCAGAGAAACTGAATGACAGAGAAACTGAAACACTCAAAAATTCCATATGTCCAAATGTATTATGGTTTCATTCCAGTGAATACATGTATGAGGGAACACAGAATTTTGGAAAGTAAATCCAACACCGGAAGAGTAGGATGAAGGGGTTCTACTGTGTTCCCTTTTTCCTTTGCTTAAGATTTTGGGTGCAATCCTAAGCAGGTCTACTTAATTCAACTCAGAAGTAAGCCTGGGGCTGTGATGGGCAGGAGGCTGCACTGTCCCTGAGGGGAAACAGCCACTCAGATGAGCCTATAGAAGTGCTGCTCCAGCATCCAATCACCTTTCAGATGGGGGAGAAAAACGTTGGAGGGAAACAGAGCAGTTGAGAGTCCAGATCTGCATCAGGGGAGTGCAGTGATATAGTTCTGAGTCTAATGGAGCAGACAGTTGGAAGGTAGCTCTGCCTGGTAGCATGGCAGAGTGGTTTAACTCTACCTCTGAGAGAGAAAAGATTGTTAGGCCTGTCTCTGGTAATGAGCAGACCTTGTACCATTTTGTCTGACTCTTAGGAAAGGTCAGTCCTGTTTGTGTGAGAGGATCCAACCTAGTGGCTAGTCAGAAAAATTCAAATCTTATATTCTAATGGTGAAGTTGGACAATCTTTAGATCCTTAAATCCAGTGACTGGAGCTGTGAACAGGCAAGACAGATCTTTCTACAAATCTGAAAAGGGTTTGCAGGAAAATGTGATATCTAAAAAAAAAAGTTGGGGAATTTTAAAAAGCCGAAAATGATATAAAAGGAGTGCCTGTAGCTTTAAGCAATGGATTTCCTCAGTGGCTATTGCTAGGTAACCATGGGATTCCAAACTAGGTTTCTCTGAGTTAAAGGTAGGGTGAGGAGGCAGGACTCTTTCTAGGCCTATTTTGCCCTTTGAGAGAGGACTTATTAAGGCCAGGCCTGACTAGCCAGTTCCAGACTAGCCAGTTCCAGACTAGCAAGTTCCTGGAGATTTGGGGCTGGAGTCTGTGGAGGGTAGGTTTTGGGGATTGAGAAGCCTCAGCCGGATATAATGCCATACAGTCTACCTTTCAAACCAGCCATTTTCTCTAGGGGGACAGATCTCTGTTGTCTGAAGTTCAGTTGTAATTCTGGGAGCTCTCCAGGTCCTGTCTGGAGAGTGGCAACCTTAGGTCTGTCAGCAACCACCCAGCTTGCATGACTCAGCTGGGCCTGGCTGATTCCTACTGTTCAACAGCAGCCACCCTATGAAAGTCAGTGTGGTGCAGCGGTTAGAGCTTCAGAGTAGGTTCTGGGAGGTGGAAGGGGGGGATACAGGGGAAGTTGAGGCATTCCCTCCACAAGTTCTTGAAGGTTCCCTAACATGCAAATAGGCCTGGCCCAGTGGCTGGCACCACACAACTGGGCCATAGTTTTCCTAGGTAGAGGCTGTCAGGGGGAAGGGACAGCTTAAGACTAGATGGGTAGATAAAGGTAGTTTTGATGTTGGGTGGGAAGGAGATAGGTTTGCCAACTCCAGGTTAGGAAATTCCTAGAGATTGAGGGGTTGGAGCCTGATTGTTGCAGAGTCTGAGGAGGGTGGGGTTTGAGGAGGGAGGGACCTCAGAGGTGTATAATGCCATAGACTCCATCCTCCAAAGCAGCCATTTCCTCCAGGGTTGCCAACCTCAAGGTGAGGGCTGGAGATCACTCAGAATTACAACTGCTCTCCAGATGTCAAAACTCGGGCCTTGTTTGCCATGGTTTTATATGCCTCTTGTCCTGTTTTCTTCCGGTTTGAGAGCATGTGAGTGTGTGAGAGAGAGAGAGAGAGTGAAGCGGCTTTGCTGGAAGTCCCACTAGCTCGTAACTGCATTTATGCGGGGCCTCCCATCTCTGGGAAGAATGCGTGCTTGACCTTGGACACTGCTAGATACTAAGCTTGCAGGTGCTGGGGGAGGGTTAACGGTGCACAGTAGACTTTGGCAGGCTGGATGCATTGGTGTGATTGGACTGGTCACTGGGGGAAGGGGGGCTGTTTGAACTATGTATAATACCAGAACTGGTGCCAAGAGGGTCAGTTCTGACACACATCGACTTAGCTTGAAACATGTTTATCTCTCAGTAAACAAATCACTGCCAAGAGAGTGTTGTTAGGAGTAAGTTTGTTCAAGAGTCTGACGAGATCAGTTCCCTTGGAGAAAATAGCTGCATTGGAGGGTAGATTGTATGGCATTATATCCTGCTAAGGTCACTTCCCCAACCTCACCCAAACCGTCTCTCACACTAAAGCCATAATCAGCTTAAATTTCTGTGTCTCGGCCAAGTTTCTCCTCTATCTGGAGTCCTGTGTTGCCGAACTGTTCCTTGAAACTGGTCTGTAAATAAATAAATCTTTGTTGCTTATATAAAAATCCTGCTGCAGTGATCTCCATATTCTCACAGCAGAGAACCCAAAGCCTAGACACCTGCTGCCTTAAGAACACCTGGTAACTGAGAGGAAGGTTTACAGTTTAAAGCAAACCTGATCCCCCTAAATCATGAGAGGTTTTGTGGGTCCCCCTCAGTTGAAAAGGCCTGTCACCGGGCTTACTCCCAGGAGAGTGTAGCCTCTATTTCCCTCTCTCCTAGTGCCACAATTTTCCAGTTTTTAAAATACACCTGTTAATCATTATTAACAGGTGTATTTTAAAAACTGGAAAATTGTGGCACTAGGAGAGAGGGAAATAGAGGCTACACTCTCCTGGGCACCAATACAGAGAAGAGGTAAAATGGGGACAAAAAACTTAAATGTGTAAAATTCAGTAGAAAAAATTGTTAACGGGGAACTAAAATTGAACTTTAGATTGAAGGAATCTGTTCATAGGAGGTACAAAACCCAGAAGAATGTGAATATAAGCCCACCTTTCTCTTCAGATCAGTTTGAAATGCATATGAAACTCCATTTCTCTTTTTCGGCAATGTATACCAACAGTGGGGGGAGAGGCTCAGCAGCACTTTAAATGGCATAGATGAAATCAGTTTGTATGGTTTATGTTCCCACAAAATGTTTCCTGAAACTTGATTATCACACACAATATATGTGCATATTCATACAAATGTTTGCATAACGTATTATAAGTAGACAAACATGCAAAATGGCTGTAATGTTTCTACACATTATACATTTCTAAAATAACACTGCCCTAAGACTGCGGTGGCTCAAGTGGTTAAGACGCTGAACTGCAGGCTGTGGAAGGTCAATAGTTCAGCAGTTCAAGACCCAGGTGCTGCATGACGGAGTGAGCTCCCGTCTCTAGTTCCAGCTCCTGCCAACCTAGCAGTTCGAAAGCAAGAAATTGCAAGTAGATAAATAGGTACCACTTTAGTGGGAAGGTAACAGCGTTCCGTGCACCTTGGTGTTTAGTCATGCCGGCCACATGACCACGGAAACGTCTTCGGACAGCGCTGGCTCTTCGGCTTTGAAACGGAGATGAGCACCGCAACCCTAGAGTCGGATTCGACTGGCTTTCGAGCAAGGGAACCTTTACCTTTACCTTTTAAGACTCATACTAAAGTATCAATTTTGATAACCATATGTGGCCACTAGATGGCTCTCATTCAGTTCTGATAAACTGATGCTGCTCTGAACAGCCTGTAAAGATCCAGAACAGGATGAGATGCATACGGTAACTCTTTAATCCTCAGAACCCCCCCCCCCCCCAATACACACACCATGCCAAAGTCTGATTATAATACACATTTCCTCTGCTCAGCTGCTACTGCTTCCTCCTCCAGAAGGGGATCCACATTCGCATTACCAGAGTTCCCAAAAGGCTGTGCAACAATGGACAGTCACATATTTGTGATCCAATTGAGAACTCTTGAGAAACACAAATCTTTTTTCAAACAATAAAAATGCATAAATGCTATGATGGGGATGGGAATTCACCAGGGATGATTTATACTCCTCCCTTGTTACCCTTCATTCCTCTCTTTTCTGTCTTTATTCTCTTTCAACAATACACTGCTGAAATTTACATTGAAAACTTTTTGGAGCAGGCCCTAATCCTTTAAACTATGTGGCTTTGCAAGTATCATGTACCATAAGAGTGCTGTGTTATTATTAAGAAGCATTTTGGTCCCACAGCCTCTTAAGCAAACTGCTTGAGATGTTGCCCTGCAGAATCTCTAGTACCAGATAATCTTTCCCACTATCCCAGACCCACATAGCTTTTCACGGGTGGTTGTTCTTTAGGCAGCAACCCACAGAGCTTGGGGTTACAGACCAAGTCCTCAGATGAGATGCCCTGATGTTAATGGAGGAGGGGGGGGAAACGTCTCTTAGGAATAACTTTAATTTACAGGTGAATATATTTGCCCATTACACTGGCTTTTATGAGACTGTTAAACTTGTTTTTAAGGGTCTAACTATGTGGTACTTTTATGCTTGCCTCTAGGGGGACTTTTAGTTAGATGCCAGCTGGAAGTTACCCTCTGGGAACTCAGTTCTCAAACCTGTTTGGCCCTGATCTGGATTGGGACTATGGTGTGTGCTGAGAAGGATGCTGTTTATCTCGGGGGCAGGGGTGTGTGCATGTATACTGATGAGCAGAATGTGGAGCCACCAAGGGTGCAAACAGCACTCCCTTGACCTTTTTGGTTCAGGAAAATGGAGCAGGGAGGAAGCCAGGAGCCCATATCTCTCTGCCTGCCACAATTCAAATGAGAATTGAGTTCTCTTTGGAGAAATCACAGCTGATGTCTGACTAAAAGTCCCTGTAGAGAACGAGTGTAAAATGTAGCGTGTAGTTAGGCCCTCAGCATAGGGCTTACTTGTACGCAGTGGTAATGCCAAGAAAACGCTGTATTCCTGCTTAGTGAAGTGCAGCCAGTTAGAAAGCTCACTAACACTCAGGCTATAAAGCTTGGCCTTGCCAGACAAATGTAAATCCTGCAAATATGACAACACTTCTGCTACTCACCCTCTGCTTCCAGTGCTGGATGACCTCCTGCTCAAAGAGGATTTGTGTCTCATCTGAGATTTCATGATGACGTCATGCTTATGCTTCAGTTCCAAAAGCAGGACTTTAAACTCCTCTTCTTCACAGAGGTCTAAAAGAAGACAAACCCCCCCCCCCCAAATATGAGGTGTGCTGAATCATTAACGTGAACAGCTTCCCTGGGAAGTGTCTTTGCATCACTCAGGCCTTTTTCTCACACTCCATTTAGAATCACATGGATTAATCTGACCACTATTGGGAGATCAGCAATGCAAAAGGCCCATGAAATAACAAAAGCACAGCTTGACATTCAGGATGTCTTGAAGACACCAGGTCAAGAGAAGGTAAGGGCTAACCTTTATGTAATGCTGGAGATTGGTGGCCAATTTAATTGACTCTCTAAAAAATAACCCTGGATAGGGGTGAAGTGCCTTTTTTCCCTCCTACAAGGGCCTCAAACAGCCAGGGGAAACAACATGAGGTCAAAAACTTAACCCGCCCACCCTTCCTTAGCACCACAGTTCCAATCCATATCAGTCCCCCTCCGCCTCTGTTGCTTTTTGAAGGTCAATTACATAGGTGCGGATCGGATTATCGGTCCCCCAACTGGCCCAATTTAACTTATTTACTTGGATATTTACACTCCATTTGTCCGTCTCTTCTCAATGGGGTCCTGAAGCAGCATACAACATCACTCTCCCTCCATTTTATCCTCACAACAACAACAACCCTGTGAACTGGCTTAGACTCAGTGTTGTGACTGGCCCAAGGCTACCCAGTGAGCTTCCACAACAGAGCTGGGATCTGAACCTGTGTCTTCCAGATCCTAGTTCAACACTCTAACCATCACCCCACACCTAAGAGAACAAACAATCACTTCAAAACCAGAAATAGGATAAAAGGAAACAAGATATACTGAACTCTAAATGTGCTGTCTAAGAGCGCCTCATTGATTTGTCCAAGTTTAGAAATGAGAAAAGGGGACCGCTCACCTATTGGCATCTCATCCATGGCTGTCCGGGCACTCAAACTTGCACCATGGGACACCAACAACTCAGCCATCTGCATCTAGAATGTAGAAAACAAGCCAACATTCTCAGCTGTTTCCACAAACCGGGTGGGTGGGGGGGCAAGGGGGTATGCAAATGGCTTGCGAGAAAACACATACATGTCCCCAGAAGGCAGCAGCATGGAGGGGTTCCCAGCCATCCCAGTCCTGGAGGTCCAGCCTTGCTCCATGGTCTAGAAGAATCTCAGCTGCATGAAGGTAGCCGTTGGCCGAAGCTATGTGTAACTATTACAAGACAGAAAATATAGTGGTGGCTTTTAAATGGTATCTCATTTAACGTTGAATGCTTTGTGATTTTTTTTTGCATCATAAATTATTATTACATTGCAATACAATCCCAATTCTCTTATGATACATTTTCCCCCTTTTATATCCCACCCCCCACAAGGTGGCCATCACATAGCTACAAATTAAATTTTTAACCATGAGCACATTTTTTCCATTTTTTCAAGTATAACGGAATTGGCTTCTCCATTATTTACCCATTGAAAGTATATAGACCATTTCTTTTTTATCTCCTTCATCTTTCCATCCCATGCCTTATCTTGTTTAATACATTCCAATATATCTGACTGGATATATTCGTATAAATAGTCATTCCATCTATCTAAAGACCACTTCAAACTCTCCTTCCAACCATATGCAATCACAGCATGCGCTGCTAGTAACATTGCTTTAAAAACATCCTGATTTTGTCTCTCAATATTATAGTTTCCCAGTATGCCCATAAATAATAGATCTCCATCTATTTTAATATCCACCTTACATAACCGTTGAATGCTTTGTGATTACCAAATAATGATTTGGACCCTGTCACAGATGAGAGTTGGACAATACTTTTAATCTAGGAAGAGGAAGGACTGACATTTATGAAGATGGACTGCTGTCTGCAGCCAGGTTGGGCTGGGAAAAAACTCATTTCTCCCGGATCCATATGTTTTCATCCCTCTGAGGTGCAGGCACCTAACCCTTGGCTGCTGAGTTACGATGGGCTGCTGCAATAAGAATCCAGAACCCAGAGTGGCCTTTGTACACATGGGGGGGGGATGAGAAGTGAAAAGGAGCTGTTTGTCTCTTTAAGTCTGTGGGGGAGAACATCTATGTGAGTGACAGCGAAGCAGTATCCTCTGTACATACACACGCATCTGCATCTTCCAGTTCAGAAGGAAGAGCAGATGCCAGGTACTGTACTTTCCAAGAGAGGATAGATATTTTTCTTGGGGTTTATCCATAATTTCATACATCAGGGAATGGGATCTCTTGCATCTCAAACAAGGTAGATCCCTTTACTAAAAAGTTTGAAAGCCACTGGTAAAGTGCAGTAAGCAATTTAAGAAGTGGCCAGCAGAGTCTGTCGAATTAAAACAGCCGCCCTGAGCCCTGCTTTGCAAGGCAAGAGATGTTCAGAGGTGGTTTGCCATCGCCTGGCTCTGCACAGCAACCCTGGACTTCCTTGGTGGTCTCCCATCCAAATACTAACAAGGTCAACCTTGCTTATCTTCCAAGATCTGATGAGATCAAGCTAGCCTGGGCTATCCAGATCAGGACAGATTTGTTCAAAGTTCAACATATGTGCTTATGTGCATGTTTACTCTAATTTTCTAGCATCAATCCTGCTTGAATAGCAACAAGACTATTGATTGTTCAGATGGTTTTCTAAACTTGGATTGACCTGATTCTGATCCAAAGCCCAGAATGGAACCAACCAACACCACACTGTATGCTTCATGCTCCTAATAACAGTGCTCCCAAATAAATCTCTGTTGCTTCCTGCTGGGCCCATAAATGGTGGTGCACCTTTGTTGCTCCTTGCTGACTTTCTCACACTTTCTACATTTGTAATACCAATGACCAAAACTTTTTCACTCCAGCTACATCCCACTATTGAGACCTTCATGGATAGATGTGAAGGCAGAAACCATTCCCTAATGAAGCAATAGGGGGCTCCCTACGATTAAGAAACGGCTATGCAACAGTCTCTTCCGTTCTGATGGAGTGTTCTCCAGATTAGAAATTTGTCATCCATACCATTACAAACCACTGGTGTTATACAATGGGATTTTGTCACAGCAGAAGACACCATTACATGGGGAAACTGATCAGCACTTGGCCTTTTCTCTCTAATGAACTGCAGCAACCTACAGTGGATCCAGCCAGCTTTCTTTTACTCAGTCTCCCTGAATTCCTCCCCTTACTATAGCCTCTACCTCACATGGGTTTTATCCATGCAGGTCCCATGATCCCAATGTAAACTTTTTGATGGTCAAAGGAACCCCCTCACCCTTTTCCCCCAGTAGAAAAATGTGCTGTATCCAACCTCATGTGTGTTCAATTAGAACCATCAAGTACTCTTAAGAAACATAACAGCAGCTGAAAACAAGCAAAACTGATATTAAAAACAGCTGCATTCCTTTTTCCCCCATCCCCCTAGGGGGAGGTTTTTATTGGGGTTTTTTTCAGATTACAAAACTACAACAGAAAATATAGGAAAGGGAACTACATCTAGGGAATAAAGAAAAAAGACCCACAACTGACTAAAAACCCAAGAGTAGGCGATCATACATCAGCTTAACACCATGCTATTTTCAAAAAGCTACTAATAATACAATGAACTTAGTCGGTTATGCTAGATTAATTATCGTTTAACTATCCCTTTGTTTAAAGAAATTCCCAGAGCATCCCCAAGTTATTTCAACATTTTTTCAGGCACAACTCAGAGTCCTTCAACCCTTATTTATTCTTATATTTTCTAATCCTCAGTTTATAAGTGCTTTTGGGGGCAGCCACCCCCTTTTCCGAAGGGGAGTCCTCATCCAAAGACCCCGAGCCCAACTCGCCATCAGGTTTGCTTTCTTTTTCCTCCTCTTTGCCCTCTTCTGGTTCCCCAAGCTGTGTCCGCAGAAATTCACATGCTTTAAAAACAGAGTCAATCTTTTCTTTTTTATCGTTAATCTTGAAAATGACGTCTTCTGGGGTTAACCACCTGTAACTGATGCCATTTGTTTGTAAGAAAAGGATTAATTCTTTGTAGTTCTTTCTCTTCTGTCTTATATCAAATGGAATGTCTTTTAAAATCCTGATATTATTGCCCCCAATTTTCAAGGGTGTTCCCGAATTTGCTTTCAAAATAGCATCTCTCACATGTCTCTTTGAGAATCTGACCACTATTTCCCCAGGCAGATTATTTTTCTTGATGTACGATGAATAGAACCTGTAGACCACATCCATCGCGCTGCAAAGGTATTCCGCTGTTAAATATGTCATTGGGGTATTGCTTCACTCAGCTGTTGCTTCAGATTCTCTCCTTCAATTTCCCGGATCCCTTGAAACCGTAGGACCAAATTTGCTTTATCCATTTGTAGCTGTAAAAGCTTTGACTCTTCTGTAGCTTGCTTCATTTCCAGCTTTTGCACCTTTTTCTTAACTTTTTTAGTAGTGACGTCCATTTCCTTCACCTTCTCTCCCATTTGCTCTGTTGCTTTTAAGGATTGAGTCAGTTGCATCTCCTGAGTTGCCACACTCTGCCCAATTACTGACAGTTGTTGTTTAATACCAGTGATCTCGTCCAGCAGGGGGCGCAGGGAATCAGCTAAGAGTTTTGAGAGCTCAGTGACCTCATCTGTTCGAGGACTGGCCCCTAATTTCGATTTCAACAGCTTCTCTTTCTCTGGTTTCTTCCCCGCCACCTTTTTGAATTTGTTTACTTTTCAAAGCAGTTGGTAAAGTTTCTGATATTCGCCCAAATGCTTTCCTGCGCTCTGGTAAGTCTCTTATAACAGTTTTAGTTGCTTATTTTTCTGCTCCCCCCTCTTTCCTTCCGTGTTTTGTCTATGCGTTTGGGAGGAATCCCTCCCCCGCTCGCTTTCCCGTCGCTCGGGGGGGGGGGGGGAGCTTCTTTTTATATCTTCATGCTCACTTCAACTCAACTCAACTCACAGTTCGTTGTTGGCCATTCGGCCTCGCTCATCATAATTTATTTCGTCCGATCTCCAACTCTTGTCCCGGTCAACAGCACTCGTACCATGCAGTCACTCAGCGGCAGGAACTTCAGGGCGGAGGGGTGCCTCAATTCTCCGGCTTTTGGCCATCGAAGAGGTCACCCCTCAAAAGCCCCCTGGCTGGGGGCCTTTTACCAAGGCTCCAGGGGGGGCACGACCCGTCGGACCCCCCCCCACACACTGGTGTGCAGTTTACATCCCCGGGACGTCCGGGAGATGTGACTGCCTGCGTGTCACCATAAACCGGAAGCTCAAAAAAAAAAAAAAACCCAGCTGCATTCCTGATTCAAAATATATACCATGTACTATTCTTCTAAACATTGCCTCATATCAGGCTCATAACTTCCTACAGTAGGGGTTCTTAACCTGGGGTCCACGTGTTACCCAAATATGGACCCTTAGGGAAGTCCACGGACAGGCTTCGGGAGGGGGGTCTGTGAACCATGCACACACAAAAAAATTTCTCTGATTTTCTTCCTGTTAAAAAGACATGTTTTGACTTGATGCCTAAAGGACAGTAAAGCAGGCACCAGGCAAGCCTCCAGAGGGAAGATTTTCCAAAGGAGAGAGGTGCCACTACCAAAGAAGTCCTGTCTCTGGTCACTCCCCATCTCACCTCTGCAGGTGGAGGTACAGAACAGAGCTTGGGGAAAGGACCTTAACTGGTAGCCTGGATAGTGTGGGAGAAGGCAGTCCTTCAAGTACTTTACAATCCAAATCAACCTATGAAAGCCATCCTGGACTTTTAGAGGAAAGGATGGGAACCATACATAACAAAGCAATCAAAATAATAAGGAAGTAACCAGTACAGCAGAAACACTGATGGCTGCACTTGTGGGTCAGGAAGCTGGTTCTGGCATCCAGGCACAGACTGGGGCCCTGGAGTCTGATCATACAAGTTCTTGTGCTTATGCAACTGTCCATCTGGTTGTATTTTTAATCATTTCAGCAAATACTTTGCGAGAGGGTTATCACTTACCATGGAATAGCACAATGAAGACATAATGACCCACCTGTCATCTTTACACTCCAGGCTACTCTAGCCAGAAACCTAATCTGATGGCTCCTCAAACATCCAGAACAAATGTAAACAAGCTGAGCCAGAAGAAGCAAATAGCTGCACGAAGCTATCACCCAGGGAGAAGCCCAGTGCCCTGAGTGTAACAAGGCTACTTATTAATACTTCAGTAACAGTAGAACTCAGGGGCACCTAATGAAGTTGATGAGCAACAGGTACAGAACAGATAAAAGGAAGTACTTCTTTACTTAAAAAGTAATTAAACTGTGGAATTCACTCCCAGGGGAGGTAGCGAAGGCCATTATGTTCAGAGGTGGTTTTGCCAATGCCTGCCTCTGTGTCACGACCCTGGTATTCCTTGGAGATCTCCCATCCAAATACTAACCAGGGCTGACCCTGCTTAGCTTCCATGACAAGATCAAGCTAGCCTGAGTGATCCAACTCAGGCCATTAGCAAAAATAGCTTTAAACAGGGGGGTGGGGGTGGACAGATCCATAAAGGAGAGGTCCATCAATGGCTACTGGTCATGGTAGCTGAAGGGAACCTCCATCTACAGAGGCAGCAAATCCCAGTGCTGGGAGGCAGCAGCAGGGGAGGGCCTTAGCCTCTATGAGCTGTTTGGCCCTCTCAAGCAACTGGTTGGCCTCACTGTGAAACAGTATACTGGACTAGATGGACCTCTGGTTTGATCCAGCAAGGCTTTTCTTATGTTCTTAATAAATACGCTGTGAACTTCAACACAAACATAACTGCGAGGTGAACTTCCTTTGCTCAGCTCCCATGATATATGAAGGAGAAGAGAAAAGATTGGATTTATACCCCATCCTTCACTACCTGAAGGAGTCTCAGAGGAATCTCCTTTCCCTTCCCACAACAGACACACTGTGAGGTAGGTGGGGCTGAGAGAGCTCTCTCAAGGACTGCCCTTGAGAGAACAGCTCTGAGAGAACTTGTGACTGACCCAAGGTCACACCAGCAGCTGCATGTGGAGGAGTGGGGAATCCTAACCACTACACCAAACTGGCTCTCACACCAAAAGATCCAGACTTGATGGTCTCAGGGGTCATGGCTGAAGTCTGTGTCAAGCAGCTTTGAGCCTCTGAAGTAGCTGATTATTCTACAGGGCCAGGTTGTTATGCTTTCAGATACTGCAGTTCCACTTGTTAATACTATTTGTACAATTAAGCAATATTTTGTTGTGTTGGTTTAACAGCTAACTGGCTCCAACTGGAAAAAATTATGGAAATATACTTCTGCTGACTTCAGTAAAGAAGGAGGGGAGCAGATTAATGATCATAAGAAGCCGACTCTGCAGGCACAGAGAAATATCTAAACAGTCTCAATTAAAACAAACATTTTTTTAAAAAACCTATGTGACTGAATAGCACTTTTTCTTCTCTTTACTTCTGCTGGGAAAGTAAACTGTCATAATTTCTTTTCTTTTTTTCTTTTCGTTTGGGATGATTAATGGCATTAAGCCATGGCACCAAGAATATTACTTACTTACTGGTAGAAATAATGCAATGTAAGTAATACAATGTTTAAAATAAGTTCTTGTAGCAAGCAGTTCAGATGGAGGTTAACAACTGGCTCTGTCTTTTCCAACATGTTGAGAAGACAGTGTGATCACACAAAACAAACATACCAGAATTTGTTTGGATATATTTTATAGGCTCATTGAATGATCAGTTCCCAGCTTGCCACTGGCGATCAAGATGGGTGCTCAAGTGTCTCTGCCACTCAATACCTAATGGAGGATGCTGAGTTATGGGTATATTTACAAAATTATTTAATGGCAATTTCCAAATACCATACTTGGGCAGGAGACATGATCCCCCCCTCCCCCTGAGCTGGAGGATTGAAATAGGGCTGTTACCAAATTTCAAAGCCCTACCATTCATATCATTTTATCTTCTTGCATTAGATTTCTCCAGTTAAATTTATGCATTTAAATATTCTGGTCTATATAATGTCGAAAATAACAGAAAATGTAGATGGAAGAGATGTATACAAATCTTCTTTAGATCATGCTATGATTTGGTTCCCTATAGTGAATTATTTAATGGATCAGGGTGAAATCCCTACTACAGTTAATGACTTAAACCTATGGTAAGATGTGAATGTCTCATTGATCTGAAAAATGTAACCTGATACTGTAACTTTGAAAATGTAATACTCTTTTTGGCAACTCTAGCACTCTTTTCCTGTATACTCCAACTTACCTGTTTTGTTAATTGCTACTTTTCTTTGCATTTATTAATAAAATGTTATTAAAAAAATAAATATTCTGGTGGACAGAGGATACAAAAATCACACACAAGAAACAGGCAAAGCAGGAAATGGAAGGAATAAAAAGGCTCACAACTGCAACATATGAAAACAAGAAAAAAGGTTTCTGGCTTCAATGGACTGGAGCATTTCTGTGGACAGGAGGGCTTCCTTTGGTGAAGCTGAAGTTTCTGACCTCCCCACTCCCACTGCAGCCCAAAATGCTACTCCTTGGGTACCCAATCACCAGAAGGAGCATTTTCCACAGCAGCCAGAGAAGGAAGGCTAAAAATTTGCACTCTGCAGACAGAAATGCTTACCTCTGAAGAAACACTCTGGTAAACTTGAGCCTATATTAATACATCCCCTACTTTGAAAGAAAGACTATTGCTCATAGTGTCTACTTTCCATACTACTTTTCACTTCTGGGAAATACATTTGATAGAATTGGGGGGGGGGGCTGTTTCAAAACCAATGCCAAAGTGCACAGTGGGACAAAAGAAATGTGAGTGCCCCTGGGAAACATTCCACCGTCTTACAAAGCAGTTGCCTATTTCATGTCACAGAGGAAAGGAAATCTTGAAGCTTTGCGGGTCAAATTACATTCCAGGGATGTGAGCTGTAGAAATGCCATGGGAATCTTTCTCACCAGTGTAGCACCTTGTCCATCAGTTGCGTTCAGATCTTGCCCTGTTGCTATCAGCTCTGTGATATCATTGATCATTGCCTGCTCTGGAGCTGCCCGCATCTCATTGATTTTCTCCTGGGTGATTCCTGCAGTGGAGAAGAGCAGAAAACAAGATGACTGAGAAGAAAACACCCTGCAGAAGAAACACCAGAAACATCACCCGTCCACAGGCTGTTTCATACAAAATGTATTTGATTGGATACACATATTACAAGCCAATGATGCACTATGGGCAAAGGTGTAAGAGACCACTTTTTTGGTTAAGAAAATCTGCCCCTGGCCACTTGAGGAGCAATCTGGAGCACCAAAAGGGGGGGGGGGAGAAAAGGGGTTAAACACTCTCCCCTGCTGTCTCTCTGCTTCAAATGTGTTTTTTCACAAGAACTTTTTATTTAAGACAAACAACGGGGTGGAAATGGAAGTAGTTGGGTATCAATGGCTCTGCTAGATTGCAGCTGTTAAACTTTGAATAAGGAACTCCAGGGTACATGAAGGATCCGAGGGGCACTGATAGCTCTGCAACCACCAGGGTTTCTCCATGCACTTCAGCAATGGGTAAGAATGTGCAGAGCCCAACCTAATATTAAAGGAAGTAGGGCAGACCTTATTTGTGCAAAGCTCTATTAGTGCCCTGCAGAGCTTTGGACCATGGTCATTTAGAGCTCTGGGATGTGTATAGATTATAGAGTTGGGGTTAATATCAGAGAGCAATAATTGCTCATGGTGCATTCATTCCCCCTCCTGTCTTGCCATAGCCTCTGGGCTTCTAGATTTCTACAGTATTTCACACAAAACTCCTAGGAAAAGCCAAAATGACCGTCCACCGGAGCAACTAGCTCTGTTGCAATAAAGACAAGAGAACATAGCTCAATGGTAGAAAATAGGCTTTGCACGCAGATGGGATCAGGATCAATTCCCAGCATCTCTAGTTAGAAGGCTCTCAGTATAACTGGGGAAGAATATCTGTCACAGACTTTGGAGAGTTTCTACTAGTTAATGCAGGAAAAAAAACTGGGATAAAGAGGTCAAAGATCTGATTCAGCGACAGGCAGTTCCAAATGAGCAAAGATATGGAATGACTCTTGGACAATGCACTCGAGGGGCTAATCTAGATTATATATATTTTTAATGAATTGGGTCCAGATTCTCCAGACCCTACTTGCTTTCCCTCCTGCCACACACAGCAGTAGGAATGAATTTCTAAAGCACTGCAGGGGCTTGATTCAGATCAGGAATGTGGCAGGGAGGGGGAAGAGGTCTCAGCCTTCCCCCTGTGCCAATTTCCTACCCCAAACAGCCAGGGGGAGGTATTATTTGCCCCATTTCAGAGCTGCATACGAGTCAGGAAAGCAAGCCAAGCCAGGGGAACCCAGACCTGACTTGTTAAAAAAATATAATCTAGTTTCGCTCTAAGGGAAGTGATTACCGTTAGGATATAAATTCACAGGCTCCCCTCCACCAAACAAAACTCCTCCACTTTTCCTCTTCCTCATTATGTTTGGCATAGTCAGCAAGCTACCAGTGCTGGGTCAGGGTGAGCACATTGTCATGTTAAGGGGAAAGTCACTTCTGCTGCTCTTTATAAATTATTTTCTATGATCATCCCCTGTCCTTGCACAGACTATTCTAATGCAAACGTCTGTTTCTTTTGATAATTGATGTGCTCGAATATGAGAATATTGCCGTTCCAAGTGATGTATTAAATTTTATGCCTGTGACCAAAATAAAAGTTTCATTCCTGCATTACATATTCTCCTTCATTCCACAAAGGTGGTGAAAACCTTTTATCTCAAGGGTGAAACTATTTTCGAATTAAATACATGGTATGGTATATAAAGGGCAGTTGTTCCTTCCCTTCCTTGATCATGCTGGAGGCTCACCTCCGCCTTAGACCCTGGAGAGCTGCTGCCAGTCTGAGTAGACAATATTTTTTTGTGGGGAAGGGCCATGGCTCAGAGCTAGAGCATCTGCTTGGTATACAGAAGGTTCCAGGTTCAAACACCCACATCTCCAGTTAAAAGGACCAGGTAGCAGGTGATGTGAAAGACCTCTGCCTGGGACCCTGGAGAGCTGCTGCCAGTCTGAGTAGACAAAACTGACCTTGATGGATCCATATAAAGCAGCTTCGTATGTGTTCATGTGTTACCAAGTGACGGGGGAGATAAAATTCATCAGCTCTTCCTCTCCCGCTTTGGGTCCTTTACATTTGAAGGAGGAATGGTGGAAAGAATGCAGCTGCTCAGGGGAATCCCTTCTGGCCTAGGCCAAGTACACCAGGTCCTGCTCAGTTGTTCCCTTGCCTGTTGAGGGTAGTCTTCTAAATGGGGAAGGAAGTGACAGGGACCTCCCCTCCCCAAATTCTGCAGCATGCAGCCTTTCCCTGCCACAGCAGACAAAGGGGAAGGAGCCTGACAGGAGTATCTTAAATGACTACCTTTCTTCCTGGAGTTCAGGTCAGCAGACAGAGTTCTCCCAGTCCCCTACCCCATACCTCCCCTGGGTCTACCACAGTGGCACCAAGCAGCACTGGACACTGCGTCTCCCCCTCCCAAACCCAGCAGCCCCTTGGGGGCAAACAGTGGACCCCCAGATGCACATGGATCCCGCACACCAGGTGGTTAGATGCATTGAGGCCTGACCAAGACAGTGGCCGGGGGGGGGCACTGTGATGGCCATGGAGTAGCCTGCTCACCTAGCCAGGTCACAACACCCCTCCTGGCCAAAACCCTGCGGCGGCCGGGAAGCACCACCAACCTATGTGCTGGGTGATATAAATGACGGCCATACCCTTTCCGGTCCAGGATCAGTATGCCACGAAGGCACTAACACCATTCCTCTTCCATTACAGGGAGGTGCCGACAGGACACCAACTCAGATGAGGAGAATGTGGAAACCTCCACCAAGGGGTCTCTTGCAGCATCAGAGTGCCAGATGGGGCACCCCTTTCACCGCATGGAGGGCCCCGTAGGACTGCCAATGGCCCTTTGTTCTGCCCCAACAGAACATGGCCAGTTTGGACCACATATGGGTGCCAATCCAACAGAGAGAGGCAACACCCCAACCGCGCAGCTGAAACACTATCAAGTATACAACACTGCAGCAGAAGCCACCCCTTGTAAACACCCAGACACATCCAGCATCCTGGTCATTCCCTCCCCACTGCCATCAAGGAGGTGCCCCTAGCAGCGAAGGGCCAAAAGGGCTACCGGTTGCAAGGGTTGGGATCCCATGGGAACCACTCCATTGCCCCTGGATTCCTTTAATACAGTTGAATCATCGTGCCTGTCTGAAGTGTTGTTATCTGTTGGGGATCCATGGGGGAGGGAGTGGCAGGAGGGTGTTGAGGAAGCAACAAGGAGATGGTGGACATAATAGGGGTAGAGGCCTCATCCTGGCAAGACTGCAACCAAAGAAATGGACACAGATGGGCGGAAGGGTAAGAAAAAGGGGCAGGCCACTGTTTCCCCAGCCACAACCACACAGCGCACAGGCATGACTGGAGGGTCGGCCAGCTCACCTTGTGGAGGGGGGGGACATCCTGGGATGGTGGGGTCCCATGGGGCAGTGACATGGATAGGCAGTTCCGGAGCAGCCCTGGGGGAGGTGGTTCACACTGGCAAGCTGGTGTAGTCTGACAAGGAGTGCTGGACCTCTTGTTGGAATACAGCTGTTGGCATAAAGGCCTGCCACCACAGTGAGGTTTGACCAAAAGCTGACAGCACTGCAGAGCAGATATGGTCAATTTCAGAAGGCATAGCCCTCTGGAGCCTCGCTAGGGCCATCCGCATCCCAGCCATCCCGGGGAATAGTTGGGTATACAAATAAGGGGCTCGAACAGCAAGCAACAGTGGCAACTGAGCAATGTTGGCTGCCCACAGCACTAGTGATGGGCACCGCAAACAATATGCACATCGCCCTTTCAGATGGTCCTCCAGCAGCATGGCAACCATGTCAGTAAATGCTGTCACTGCTTGTTGAGATCCAGGTTCCAGAAACGCAACAGCATTCCAGGGCCCAATGCTCACAGAACTAGGAGCATTTGCCCTGTTTTGGCATGGATGCAGGAGGCCTGCACTGTGGAGGGATTGGTTATCCACACAGATGTGCAGTCCCATCCACAACCCCCCTGTTTTCCTTGCAGAAGTTACACCACAGCTGTCCAACCAGAGGGGCGACTGACACATGGCTTAACCATCTCACTTGGCAGAAATTCCTAACTCTGTAGTCCTTGTCATCCCTTCCCCTTTGCAGTTGATCCTAAAAATGTTAAAAACAAAATGGCTGACAGGGCTGGGCTACCTCCTGGCCACAGCCATGGAGACCCAAGGGTCCCAGGTGCATGCGGCCCCCATGGGAGCAACCTCACTGACCCCTTTGGATGCCAGAGGCCACCATGGCTTTGGCAGCTGGGCCACAGGCGCACAACCCCAGATATGACCGAGCCCTGTAACTGGCCAGGTGTGCCCAGGGTTGGTGCGGTGTTCAATCCATACCAGCAAACAGACCACTCTGTCAGTTCCAAAGACACCCAAATGGGGGCATGTGCTGGCCCCCAGCCCAGCCCTCATTTGGGGGGAAGCCCATACAGGGCTGGTGGCACCCCCATGCACCTTAGCAGGGTTCAGGAGTCATGGGCAGGCCACCAGCAGATCTGTCATTCCCAACCAGGGCTGAAGAGAGGAGAGGCTCCCTCAACTGCTGCCACAGCCATTGGAATGCCTCTGCTGTCAGATGCATGCATTCCTGCACACACTCGCACTCAAGATGGCCCCAAGGTCCTGCCTCACAGAAGCCCCAATGACACTGGCCCATGGACCCTCCACATTTGCCCCACCAAGGGGAGGCAGGAGGCACTGCAGTATGGTGATATTGTGGAGTATGGCACAGGGAGAGCAGGATTTTCTGCAAGATGGGGATGGCATGGGAAGTGGGAGCTTGGCCCTGCATTGCAGGGCTGGCCCGACCTCCTCGCACAGGGCCTGGATGTCCAGGCAAAACTGATTGAGGCAGATGCGGTCTGAAAGATGGAGAATGGTGATGGGAGCCTGGAACTGGTAAGCACAACACCATCTCCACCGGCGCTGTGCCACCCAGACGTAGAGGGCTAGTAGCAAGTGAATGTGGCACACCCCAAGCATGGGAGGTAAGGGCAGGAGGGGGCACCATCCCACCTGGCCTGGTGCAGCAGAAAAAAGGGGAGCAGCCAGAGCCACAGTCATCCATGTAGGTGGCGTCCCCCTCCCAGATGCAACCTACCTCCTCTGTGAGAGGCTCGCTGCCCATGGCCGGTATCCACTTCCTGGTGGGTGATGGCCATGGTGGGAGCATGGGGGGCAGGGCAGGGTGAGGGGATTGGCATCTTCCCATGATGGGATGGCTTCCCTCCACATTCCCCTGTGTATCTGATGGTGGGGACAGCCATCACTAGCCAAACTGGAACAAGGTCGAGAAGGTACTGCAGTACAGGTTGGTGGTAGAGCATACAAGTGTTGCCCTTGTGAGCCCTAGGAGCAGCTCCGCCACCTCCTGCCACCGTGCCTTTTGGTTCATGGCCACAGAATGGTGTCTACCCTGGGACATGCATACATCTATGGACTGGTAAATTCTGTTTCCTTGTATCTGAAGGAGTGTGCCTGCACACAAAAACTCATACAGAGAACCAAACCTTGTTGGTTTTAAAGATGCTATTGGACTCATACTTTGCCCTGGGACATGCTGTCCAGGTGGAGATGTCCACTCCAAAATGCTGGAATGATTCCTTTGGTCCCACTTGGAAGCGACTCTGCGCTCTCGGGGCCAAAGGTATTCTTTACAAGCAGGTGGGGGAGGAAGGTCTGCCAAGAGCAGAAGCCATCATGTGGGTGGTGATACCCCCATGGTGGTAGGTGATCGTGGCATAGAAGTCATGTGTGGTGCATGTCATGGTCGCCACTACTGTCCGCCCCCAACTTGTAGGGTAGGAATGCTGCTGTGGGCCTGTCCTCCAAAGTCAGCAAGGAGGGCCAAGATTGCAGTGGCAGCCAGAGTCGCTGGGTACTGCTCCGTGCCCCTGCAGAGGAGGGTGTCTCCATCATAGTCGTGCCCCCATCTCCACAGCTGGGGTGCTCCTGCAACACACACACCCCGGGACCTCTCACCAAGGACCTCAGTCTCACATGTCTAGTGAGGAGGAGATGGAGCTGAGTGATGGGGAGGAGGACCAAGATGGTCAGGCTCCCAGGGCAGGGGCTAAGGGAGGTGAGGCACCTCTGGGATGGGCGGGATCCAAGGCCTCCCATGGACTGACTGCTGTGTTTCCCCCCTGTGCCCAGGTCCCTATTCCCTGACGTTCACTGCTGACGTCGTCAACCAATTAAGCACTCTGTCTGAGTCTCTCTGGGGCCCCCAACACTCCTTTCCCTTCCTCCTGCTGTGCCTCCGGTGGGAGTGGCAAGTGGGTTGGCACAGGGACACCCTCGATGGTGTGGGGAACCTGCTGGACACCGCAGCTGGCAGTGAGCAGGGGCACCTTCACAACAACGTTCTTGTTCGTTGTCACCCTCTGGGGTCCTGTGCACAGAGCACCGCCATGGGGTGCCCACAGGGCTGATCCTCCTCCCCACTGACAGGTGGCCAGGGCTTAGTAATGGGAGCTGGTCTCTTTAAATGGTGTGTATGGCAGAGGAGGAGCATCACTCCTGTGGCCCGTCCCTCTCCACACACCTGCCAGTCACAGGCGCTTGGCTCAGCCTCCTCAACTCAGGACTCCCAGTGGTCCTGCCTGCCCTCTCTATCATGCCGCCCCACCTTGCAATGGCAGAATGGAACACTGTGGTGGGATTGCCACAAATATTGCTGTGGCAGCGCCCAGCAGTGCTGTTGGGGCACCTTTTTCCCATTTGGCTGCCCCGTAACTATCCCCTTAGGGAGGCAACTAATGGTGCCACAGCTGCACCGCAGCTGGCCGCCACAGTACAGATGCAACACAGGATTGCTCTGCCCAGCAGATAACTCATTTGCTCAGATCAACTTGGATTGTAGTTTTAGGAGGACACCCATGTTTTTGCTGTTCTGTAAAATGTATGCAATGGAGTAGTTCAGGAGGACATTTTAATAAAGGGAACAGGATGGTAGTAACAAGGGAAAGGTTCAAACAGAACTGTTCCAGAGTGCTCTTTTTAATAAAACAATTGGGATTGTAGTTATAGTGTCTGAAATTTTTAGACAGTATTTCCCTTCTTTCTATTCGATTTATGTTGCCACTTTTATTTCATTGGTTCCTAGTTTTGTAATCCAGTTTTACTGCACTGTTTCTCACATTAAATTGTACTCATTTCTATTGCATTGCTTTCTAATTCTGTAATCCGCCTTGAGTCTCAATGAGAAAGGTGGACTATAAATGAAGTAAACAAATGCAAATAAAGTTGTACCACACCATAGGGAGGAAAATGCAAGAGGAGACATGGACCAACAGCTGAAGTACCATGTTTTCATACCAAGCCTTACCCTGGTATGCCATGCAGGTCTCAATGACATCTAAGGTTGGCTCATCTTCGCAGAGGTCATATGGCATATTTCCATCTGCATTCACAGCCAGTAGGTCTGCCCCACTGCAAGGAGAAAGCCAGGCATGAGAGCTATATGCACATTCCAGGCCCACTGGAGGGGATGCATGATGACCCAAACAATGCTTCAAATGAACATCTCTTTATCGGAAACATGTTTGACCAGGTCTTTAAAGTGCCAAATGAATGAAGCAAAGCAGCGTAAAACAATATAGGTCCATTGGTCTTGGGTTAGGGGAAGGTTTATGGCTCAGTGGTAGAGCATCTGCTTGGCATGTATAAGGTCCCAGGTTCAAATCCCAGCACATGTTCATTTTCACCCCAGGGATCCATGTCTCTGTGGGGAGCATTCTACTTCCTTGTACACTCAAAAACTGATGTGGTGGAGTGGTTAAGAGAATGATCAATAATCTGAGAGATCTCCTGTTTAAATCTCAGTTCTCCCACCAGTTCTGCAGGTGGCCTTACTCAAGATACTTTTTAGCATCCTAAACTCCCCATCTGCAATACAGGAACAATAATGCTGGCCAGCCCTCCAGAGCTGATATAAGGACTACAACAAAATAATGGCTTGGCCCCACTGGAGCATTTCTGTGGATGGAAGGATTTCCGCCTTTGGGACACCACTTTCTCACCTCTGTCCTCCTGTTACAGGCCAAAATGCCCCCTAACATGCTGTTCCTGGGGACAGGGGAACTCCCAAGAATAACGTGGGCAACGGGGTCTGGGGCTGCGGGGGGGGGGGAGTCACCCTCTGCAGATGGAAATCTTTCCCAGCCAAGGAGTGCAGGCACTTGAACCACTGAAAGCATTACATAAATGCTAAGTATTAGTAGCATTAACTCACTGCATGAGCTGGAATCATCATGCACCTGTGATCTGTGTCAGATTCTCCCCCACCCCAGCTGGAAGAGATATGGAAAGACAACTGCTAAAAAGAACCTGACTCCCAATACAAATCCCTGAAAAAAATTCCATACTCTCTGTCCATTACAAGGATGCCCCCCCACACACTTTCACTGTCCCCTCTCACACAGTTTTCCTTGGTCATCTCCCTCCGTTCGAGTTCAAGTCTCAGCCAGGACTCCCAAGACTGACAGACCCACCTTTCGGCTTCACCAAGGCAGTTCCTGTTCCTGTAATAAACATCTAGGAATGTCCTAATGCATTTTGAACCACACACAGCCTCAATGTGCAAATAATATTCTAATACAGATTAAGCTTGATGTGCCTTGACATTTACAGCCTTTGAAGTGGAGACCGACCAGCCACTCACATTTATATTCATGTTCATTTTCCCTTCCCAGGGGAAAAGAAGAAATTACAATGTAAAAAATGCAAGCTTTTTTTTTTTTTTTAAACTGAGTCCGTCTAAATCAGCAAACAAAGGACAGGATCAGACATCCTTTGTGTTGGCTGCTGCTTCCACAGGTCTCTGTGGGCTCCATGTTCTGACACTGAAGCCTTTTGATTCCATATTCAAACAGGCTCTTTGATCTGAAAAGCTTCTTACAGAATACTACTTTGATAGGAACAACAGCATACTGTGTTGTAGTCTGCTAAAAAAAAATCCCTCTATATTGCCCCTTCCAGTACAGAGAGACCACTGGGGAAGGACTGTGACATTCTTCTTATTATTGAAGCTCAGGCCAAACAGAAACTATCTGTCCATCACATTTGTATCCTTCCTTTCCTCCAAGGCAATATACAGGGTTTTTCTTCTTCTTCACAACAGCCATTAAACTTTCAGGATGGGTTGATGTCAGTCGTGTGCAGTTTACTGTGTTTTAGAGTAGAACCCACATGGTCCACCAATGCAGGTTAATCTTCCAAACCAAAAGTGCATGTTACAGATATTGTAACATAAGTCACAATTAATCTGTATTACATTATCTTGAGTATACTTGCTTAAGAGCATGGGACAAGCCTTGCAAGGTTAAATTCTTTGAAACAACACAGCAACCAAACAGCACTAGGTGGTCCAACACAAACAGGCCACCAGTTGTCCACAATCTCCCTTCTGCCTATCCATGAACACACTACTTCACATTCCATGGGAACAGGCAAGGCACATAGCATAAATCCATATTTTGTCTTCTGCCAAGTCTATTCCAAAAATATCATTACATTTGTGTGCCACCAAGTCACAGGTGACTTATGGTGACCCTGCCTCAACACAAGAGTTGTTCAGAGGTGGTTTGCCATTATATGTCTCCATGTCATGACCCTGGTATTCCTTGGAGGTCTCCCATCCAAATAATAGCCAGGGCCGACTCTGCTTAGCTTCCGAGATCTGATGAGATTAGGGTAGCCTGGGCTATCCATGTAGGGCAGACAAATCATATCTAGGTCAAAATACTTGGGGTGCTTGTCCACGGGAATATCAGGACAGTTGTTCTGGAAACGAAGTCAATAATGACAATTATATAGCTGGACACCTCAAATGTCTTGGCCCCAATGCTGCCCTTTAGGTTCTGGCTCACAGGGGCAGTGTGGGAATGCATGCTGTAATTATCATAGACCATAAGCAGAAGGGGTGGCCCGGAAATGCAAGGTAAAGCCTGGGAACCCCAACTTGTATTCACAGTATCCATCACTCAAGGCTGGCCCAGCATAGCACAATGTCTCATGGGTCACCTACTGCTGAATCAGGATCTTCACCAAGTTGATGTGCCCACATGTTGCTGCTGCATGGAGGGGAGTCCACAATTCATTGTCCTTTGCATTGACATTGGCTCCGTGGTTCAGGAGAAGCTTGACTATTTCTTCATAGTTGTCTATGCAGCACTATGGAGGAATCAAACCCAGCAGGTGTTAAGAGTGCCTGTACTTACGTAAAATAAATTTCTGTATAAATCAACACCAGAGTGACTTCTATATTATTGCTGCTCAACCTCACAGTGTGTATATGTGGGAAAGAAGCCTGCTTACTCCATTTTCCTAACTACCAACTGCAGCTGCTCCTTAAACGTATAGAATTCAAATGAGATGTATAACTGAGGGTCAAAACCAGATGTAAAAACCCCCACAGATCTCCTTTATTCTGAAAAAGGTAAACTGCTCACAGAGCTGCAATCATAGCCATATGGGAAAGGATAAGAGAATTTAACTCTTCAAGCCCCACTTCCTTCAAAACCAGGCTCCCTTTGCTATTATTAGCTTTTTAAAGGGGGAAAAAACATTTCAAAAGGATACCTCTTTTTTCCCCCTTAACAAAATGCTAACAGAAGCCTGAGAAGGCCAGTTAACAAAACCAACTGGGCCTTAAATCCCTCATCCCTTCCTGCAAGGCTCCAATCCAAATCATGGCTGTACTCGCAATTTCCTTTTTTATGGACTCACAGAAATCTTTGTCTATTTCAACCCTAAATAGGCCAGATTGCAAACAGATTCTTGTTAATTTCACTCCTCAGAAAAAATATTCCTCCCCCTACTTTAAAAGGACTATGTGAGTGCAACATGATGCCTCTCTCTTAAGGTACTAAAAATGTGGTTGGAAAAGTGATCCAGGCATTAGCTGGGGAGTGTGCCAGCCTTCCTGGGAACTATTTAGTGGGCCCTAGTAATGGTACCATCTCAAAAGTGCAAGCCTATTGCAGCAGTGCTAGATCTGCTTTTTCCAGAGCGCAAACTAAAGCTAACCAAACCATAGTTGAAGAAGCAAGAGGAACAGAATTTCTGCTTAACAGAATTAATAAGTTTTCTGTCTCAAATATATTATTTCCTGGGGGTAGCTGATAATAGTACAGAACAAAGCAGAGATCATAGAAGTTCCATCCCATTCTATTGTTTTTCCTTAAATGATGACAATTAGGCAATAATTTGCCCCCCTTCTTTTATTTCCTGTTGTACTATGATCATACTAGCAGTATAAGTCCAACACTGTATCATGGAGATGGTGGGGGAAAACCTCTTAGGATTTCTCAACAGTTTTTAGGATATTGTACAACAGAGAAATAATTTGTAATGAAGTTTTTCTTAGAGACTTCTAAAAAACTATGTTTGCATTTTAAAAAGCTTAACCTCAAATGTTACAAATTGCAAAGTAAAATGCTATGAAGTAAATATGGTCTGGCATGGGGGTTTCAGAATCTAGGTAATGTTTTTTCTTCAAATCTTCAGTGTCTCACATCCAGATTATCCATCAAAACTCGCAATTATCACAAGAACAGTGTAAACTCATCCTTGTATGCCCTCATTTCTGCTCTGGGGTGTGTATTAATGCAGAATGGTTACTGCTTGAAAGAACTGTAAATATAATAAACTGTATTCTAGGTGAAGAACAATGCTTTATAGCACAGTAAACAAATTATGTTGCACCTCAGCCAAGTTACAGGCAATGTTCCCTCTAAACTCCACAGTGTCATGAGCAGAAATTCCACCTCGTGAGCGAAAATAGCTAGCAGCATTAAAGTTGGGAGTCTACATTTTACTATCACGTAAATTAGTTTCTTTAGAAGATTACTTCCATAATCTTGTAAACATCTCAGAATAAACTATTTTAAATTATATTTAAATTATATTTTAAGAATACTTTAAACATTAGAAGAGAAAACAGAATCAAGTCAAATTTCACTCATCCCTTTCCACTATATTGGTAGATCTGGCCTCTGGAGAAGAGGTCTACCTACCCCAGTCCAATATAGGCCTGTCCTCTAGAGAACAGGTCTACCCACTCCTTTCCACTATATTGGTAGATGTGGCCTCCAGAGAACAGGTCTGCCACAGGCAACTATATTGGTAGACCTGGCCTTAGACTGTCACCTTGTGCTAAGCCTTAGAAAATATACCAGCACATGGGGGGGGGGGGGGGGCGTTCTCTTGCAGTCTGCTTTGTTGGGTTTTTTTTAGTGAAATCTGACAACCAGCGTTACAGGTCAAATATAACAAAGGAGGAACAATCACTGTCAGAATCCTGCCTTCCCTAACAGGAAGTTGCATAAATGTTATCAACCTGCCCAAACTACTTATTTATTCAAATATTTATATCCCACTTTTCACTATGACTCAAGGCAGCTTACAAATCATACTGAAAAGCACAACAGGGTTGTGCAAAAAAAATCATTTTTTTCTGGCTTCATTGTAGCCTATGGGGACATATAAAGGAATGTACTTATTTATACAATGTATAATTAACTTAAAGAATTTGCTGCTGTCTGATGAGAATCATTAGCTAAAATGACTTCAAAAGAGGAGTACACAAATTCATGGAGAATACATCTGTCTAGCTATGGGTCATGATATCTTGTATGTGGATTCTAAGGGTGGAAATCCATGTGTTACCATTTTCAAAAGACACTGTGATTGCACATAGTGGGAGGATCATGTGTAGAACGTTTGGTCTTTATGTATGGTCACAGCTAAGGGATCATTTGTACACTGTACATCAATTATACGTGCATTCACTGTAACATGCACTGGACTAGTGGTGACAATAGGAGAGGGCTATGCCTCCAAGCCTGGGTTCCAGGCTTCCAAACAGAGTATCGGTGCCACTGTAGGAATTTAGGATGCTGGACACTATACTGTTTCATAAGGATTTGGCTTTTAACTACTATGACTTTCCCAACTTGGGTTCCAAAGATGATGCAGTTTTGCTGTCCATAATAAAGGAAACTGCTACCATCACAGACTGAAAATGTTTTCCTTTGTCGCAGGGACAACAGCCACCCTTTACCCCCAAAAGTGTTTATTATTATTCTAGGAGCTAGTTTGCATCTGGAGCCAAAAGAGAATGCTCATTTGCAGAAGGAATCTGGGCTTCAGTTGTGATCCATCAATAGTAGCATTTATAACACTGACTGGGAATGAATGAACTCTGGGTGAGGTTACCCGCCTTCAGAATCAGCTTAACAGCCTGCCCTCTGTTGTTACTGCCCACCTCCTTAGTGGCTGGAAAAGAGGCCGCCAGATGGTACCCCCTATCTCGGAAGCCTCAAAGCAGTCTGGCTTCAGGACACTGAAAAAAGATCCGTCTCTGGACCCTGAATTTGACTTTGTTAGAATGTGTGTACATATTGTGTGTTTTTCCCATGTCACGAGTTGTTCAGAAGTCGTGTCAGTTTGTAGGAACTGCCTTGCTATAATCTTGAATGGTTTCAGCACCATCTGCCGATTGCTCATCTGCAGTATTAGAAGCATTTATGAAGCACTTCCAGGGATCTTCATCCTATGCTGCCTAACACTCCTCAGCATAGTTGACTGGGGACCATTGGGAATACCTGACACTGTGCCATACCGTTATTTCATTCCTCCCAGTACTGTATACTCTGATTGCTGGTGGTCCTATGAAGTCTTGGGAAGAAGCCTACTTGATATCCTTTTAACTAGGACCTCCTATATGCAACATATATGTACTCTGACCCTGAGCTATGGTTGCTTTCCTTCACTGCGGGACCACCATAGCACTGCATAGCCCATGCTTGATTTTCAGGGCCAGTGTCTTGGGGAAAAGCCTCTTTGAGATCGTTTTAACTAGGACTTCTACATGCAACAGATATGTACTCTGACCCGGAGTGATGGTTCCTTCCCTTCACTGTAGGACCACCACAACACTGCACAGCCCTTACTCGACTTTCAGTGCTGGGGAGAAAAAAGAAGCTGCTTTCAGTTGTGAGCTGTACAAATGAACAATGAGAGCAACTGTCCTCAGGGCAAAAACTGGTACAATAGCAAATGCAGACTCCCAAACCCAGTTCTACAGGTTAAGGCAGGCAGCAAGGCAGAAGGGGGAAACAGTCAGTTTCAAACTGAGGTTTACACTGGGGAATTTCAGACAGGTGCTTTCTCCCGGTAGGGAACCGATTCTCAACCGGGTTCTGTCTGAAATGACAGACCAGCACCCGGTTGAGAATCGGTTCCCTACCGGGAGAAAGCACCTGTCTGAAATTCCCCAATTTACCTGTCAACCGCTTCCGAGGAGGCTCCCGTTCCCTCTCCCGGTTCCGATACGCTTCTTTCCCGCCTTTTTTCAGCCGCGCGGGCTTTTTTTTTTTGAACGTTCGGCTTATATCGATATATCGATATAACGCTATACCGATCCCATTGGAATACATTGGAATACTGGTATATCGATATATCGCTATAAGACGGACTTTAAAAAAAAACCCGTGGGGAAACAAAGCGGTGCGTGTGTGAAACGCCGAACCGCTTCTGAATCGGCTCCTTTCCGGTAGGGGCAAGCCGTGTGTGAAACGGCAGCCCTCTACCGGTTCATCTGCAAACGGAAGACTCCCGGCTTGAAACCGGGAGAAGACAGGTAATGTGAAATTCCCCACTGTTACATCTTCAACCTACTTTTTGTCCAAGGAATGACAGGTGTGTCCATGATTCCATTTTATCTTCTCAACAACCATTTCATCTGAGTGTATGTAAACTGGCCCAAGGTCACCCAATGAGCTTCATATCAGTGTGGGGATTTGAACTTCCCAGTCCTGGACTGACACTCTAGCCACTATACTACACGAAGACTGGACACAGACAACAGTTTCTTCAGAGAGCTGAAGAGGTATATTGGAGGCCTCATTGCCTGTGAACTATCGCTCCCCTCCATTCCGGGTTCTATCCCGAAAGAGCTTTCCCAAGGGGAGACCAGGCCAAGGAAGTGGAGAGGGAACCTGCCCACACAAAGCTCTGTTACTCCAACTGCTACTGCAGTCAGGGATTGGCCAAATGGCATAGCCAGAGGGCCTGGGGGAATGATGGATGGTGGAGACATGCCCACTCAACTTCAGATAAAGGGCAGCAAAGGCAGGGAAGATGTTAGAAGATGACAGGGCAGTGAAAGCAGGCAAAGGAGAGGGCCGGGGAAAGAAGGAAACAAGGGGAGCTTTAGAAGGACACCAAGAGAGGGTGGTCAGTGAGAGCAGTGACATGAAGGAGGGAGCCAGACACAGATGAGACAGAGAAAGAGCAGACATTGAGTAAAGGTGAGGTAATGGAAAAAGCAATAGAGGCTGACTGATTGGAAGGTGGTGAGCCAGAAAGGAAATGGTGGGGCACAAAGATCTAGGGTCCTTGGGGATCCATCATGCTTCAAGTAGGAGTGGTTCCATTGCTTGAGTAAGACCTGGGTGAGAAATTAGTGAGCAGGACCTGGACCTATTAAGATGTGTATAGTACCTACAGCTGAAGAACTCAATAAAGAGATATCTTCAGAGCGCATCGGAAGCATTTTTGGAGCCATGCTTACCAGTTATGATGTCCTCCTACTACAAAAGCTTGCAGAGCCTGTGAGACTAACTATGTGTTACACTTTTCCTAGGTAGGTCCATAGGTTAGGTTGACATACATGTTCTTACAGCTTTGTGTTTCCCAGGCATGCAAAGACCAGATCTGAATCAAGACCCCAGTGTGCAGGGATGTGGGATGCAGCCCTTCTCCCCCA
>NW_015163630.1:517270-544470 GCF_001447785.1 Gekko japonicus
GATTTGCTGTTTCCCCACTGGAGCAACTTAGAGTGGACTGAAGGTCTACACATTCAGTTTTGTTAACAGGGAAAACAGCAGCCCCCTCGGGCCATTTCAGGTAAGGAAAACAGTGTGTTACGGGCGGGGGGAGGTGTAGGCCACCTTTCCCCGTGGTCCCAAGAGATGGGGGTTATATCCTACTGCTCTGCTCAGTTAATGGAGGTCCATTCCTCTTGCAAAAGGGATTTTTTCTGATGAAAGGCTCATCATACCCCTGTTAGCTGAGTGCAGTGGAAGGAGACCACCCATTGTCTGTGGGTGCTCAGTAGTGACGGACCTATAAAGTAAACTTTAAACATGCCATTCAGGAGGGGAGCAGTGGAAAGGTCAAGGTTTTGTTTATTCAGATAGATAAATATATACTCTGCTTTTCTCTCTGATGGGGACACAAGCATCTTACAACATCATCCTCCCTCCATTTTATTGCCACAACAACCCTGTGAGGCAGGTTAGGCTGAGACTGGCCCAAGATCACTCAGCCAAAGATGATCCTGGATGAGCTGGGTGCTTTTATTTTTGCCGTTGACTCTTCTCCACATGATTCTCCTCAGGCACAGCTGTGCCCACGTGCAGGAGAATTTATTGCACTGTGCACCAAAAATCTGCAACTACTTTTTTGCAGTAATTCAAGCTGTGGCCTTCTCCTTCTGGTAGGAGGCTTCTGGTAGGGACTATGCAAGTTTCAGTTATCAGCCATGCCATGCATTCGTGACATGCTTTGCAAACTAGTAATGGGGCGAGGGGAGATAACATCTATTGAGAAACTCCTCTTGGATGCTTTCCCTGCTTTTGATTTATCCCTAGATCACCAAAATGACAGCCCAGAAAGCTGCGTTGTGAACATTCTCCTTAATCTGATCCCCAGTGTTACAGTTCCCCTTTTCCAAACACTTACCTGATGCAGTGCAGTTAATCCATCTTCATTGCACAGGTCAGGGCTGAAGTTGTTGTTCAATAAATAACAGACTGCAAGAGACAACAAGGGAGCTGTTATTTCTCAGCAAGCGATCATCACTAATTTCATCCTTGGAAGGAACAAACAACTGACCACAAAGTGAAAAAGAGAATGGAACTCTATGGCTAAATGTGTTTCATTTTAAACTGAATCGTTCTATTGACTTCAGTAGAATGAAAATGCTCTTTAAAAACTCCTGGTTAGCATACCACTCTGGTGGTGGTGGAACATGCTGTCCAGTTGCAGTCGACTTACAGTGACCCCGTAAGGTTTTCAAGGCAAGAGATGTTCAGAGGTGATTTGCCATTGGCTGCCTTTGCATAGCAACCCTGGACTTCCTTGGTGGCCTCCCATCCAAATGCTAACCAGGGCTGACCCTGCTTAGCTTCCAAGACCTGATGAGATCGGGCTAGCCTGGGCCATCTAGGTACCAGGGCAGCATACCTCCATACTTTAGTCAGTGCATTAACATCCCAAACTATCTCAAGTGCTTTGCTGTGGTCAACAGCTGCCTGCTTATCTGATACCCCATGATGGAAGAGGTCCAGGAGGGCTGTTCCTTGGTTATACTGGACTCATGTGGCCACCAGACCTTCCCCACCAGAATTCCTGCTTCCCTTTTTACCTTGTGGTGCCACCATCTGGCATACATTTCTTAAGCAGAGATACCTGTGTGTATCATCTCACTCCATGCAGAACATTTTCCTGAGTTCTTCTCTGTTTCTACAGCCCCTTCCGACCCACCAGAAAGATCATTCCTAAGGTCTGTGCAGAGGAAGAGCCACATGGGTTGGAGACTGCAGTGAAGTAGGACTAGGAGATGAAGTTGCTCCTCCTTTCACAAGCACAGCTCTGCTGAGGAAAGGAGTTGATTTCATCCCCTGGTCCCTCCTTATTTCTGCCCACAGACATTCAGGAAAAGAGAGAAATGGGGGGAAACTCCATGTGCCTGCCATGCACAGATGGTTCAGTACACGACATTTTTTTAAAAAAGCTCTCAGTGATTGTGTGTCTGAATGAACAAAATCTTATGCATAGCATAGCTCTCATACAACCCTACAAAACACTGGCTTGGATCCACTAGAGCTGCTCCTTGGAAGGCGGGGAGGAGTTCCCCTTGCAGAAGGTGACTTTCTCACCTCCCTTCTCCTGGTGAAGCCCCAAATGCTCCCCAGAAATCCACCAATGATTAAATATCTACCTGATAGCAAATAAGGAGACAGCGGGGATAAATGATAATTAACGACTATATTAACCACTACATAGAGAGGTACGTAAGTCAGGGGTTATTCTCCACCGCAGATACTATACATAAAATAATGTCTATTGAAAAAACTTTGCAATTATCTCATGCCAGCAGTGTAATGTCACACAACATCACCCCTCCTCTGCCCAGAACTAGAAGAGTGAAGCTGGGCTTCTGCAGCTTGTAGAAGAGGAGCTACAGTCCCACGGTCCCCTGATGATAGTTCATTTGTGAGAGCCATCATTTCCTGAAAGGAGTATCACCAAGTCAGGCTGAAGTACCACACAGTGATATTTCTCTCTTCCTGGGAGATAATTGCCATTCCAAATGCTGGCTTCTCTGCAACTGAATTTGCAGTTTGCATACCTCGGCTTTGAAACACACTGTTAAAATGAACGCCCCTGCAAAACAAACACAAGTGTAATCTCTAATTTAGTTCTGTTGAACAACACAAACAATTGTCAGGGGGTCCTTCATTTCAAGACATCCCTGCTGGAGCCTATAAAGCTATTTTTTTGGCAACACATAAATCCTGAAGGGGCTTCATTACTAGACAGGAGATTCCATCTTCTGCAAACGGCGCCCTTGAAGCATTTCAGATTGATGTTGCCATTCTGCAGAGTTTTTTTAAAAAGAAAACCCAACCTGCTTAGAGGATCTTGAGTACCTTACTGTTACTTCATATATTTGAAATATACAACGAGATTTCTTTTTAGAATTATGAGCCTCTCACTGAAGTTTTATCTCATTTTGCCCTCCCACAGGGTTCTTTAATCAGTTTTTAATAAGACTCCCCTTATTAAAAACTGTTCAGAAGTAGAAGATATCCTTCTTTTGTGTGGTGCTAGTCACAACCTTCAGGTGGGCAAAGAAAAATCCTTTTGAAGCCATTCTGCATTTGCCTGTTACAGAGAGTGATGTTGTAGAGTGAGGAGAGTGAGGTGGTAATGTCTTGGACTGAGCTGCTCTGACTGTGGATGGATCATGGGTGGGATCCCATGGACCATTTCTGCATCAGCATCAGCCCTTACACAAACAAAAATGATGCAAGTAAACTTCATAGGCTGTTTGCACTAAGTTCTCTTAGATCTAAACAGTATTTCCCGCATTTGCTAAGCTGTATAGTGTAAGATAGTGTTTGACTCAGTGGCTCAGAGGTTAAGACACTGAGCTGCAGACCGGAAGGTCGGCAGTTCAAGATCCTAGTGCTGCGTGACTTCCGGTTTATGGCGGCGCACTAGCAGACTCACCTCCCAGACCTCCCGGGGGTGAAGCGGCGCTCCAGCCGAAGGAGGGGGTGCGCAGGCTCACTTACCCCCCCAGGGGCCCGGCAAAGGGACCCTGGCCATGGAACTTACAAGAGGTTGCCTCTTCGAGGGCGAAATGCCGGAGAATTGAGGCACCTCTTCGTTCCAACGGTTCTCCGTGCTGTGAGACCGTATGGATTTAGTGACGCTGACCAGGGCAAGCGTGGGAGATCCAGCGGCAGAAATGAAAGTTGAAAGCGAGGTCGAACGACCAATTATGAATGTGAGTCAGCTTTGAAGCGCTCTTCAAAGGGAAGAGCGCTTCAAAGCGCTTCCCACCCCACCGAACGGGAAAAAGGCGAGCATGGGAGGGACGCCTCCCATGCACATGAATTTCTGAGTGATTGAGGGGGGAAGCGGAAGAAAACGTGAATGAAACTGCCTAGAAGTACTTACCAAAGCGAATCTAAGCGGTCAAGCGCACATTCAGAGACTTTTTTAAAAATTGCGAAAGTAAACAAGCAAAAAAGATGGCGGGGAAGAAAGACAGAGAAAAACTTTTGAAAGCGAAAGGGTCTGAGAGCCCGAAACCGGAAGCTACCAGTGAGGTGGCAAAGTCTATAGCGGAATATATGTGCCCTCTGCTGGAGCAGCTGAATAACTTCAAGGAACAGATGTCTATAGTGACTCAAAGTATTACTGCACAACAAACCCAGATAAACGATATGATACAAATAATGAAGCAAGATACTGAGAAGGTAAAGGAAGTGGCTGCAACTACTCAGAAGGTGAAGAAAAAAGTGCAAAAACTGGAAAGGAAACAAATCTCCATGGAAGATCAACTGCTGCAAGTGCAAATGGAAAAGGCCAACGTGATTCTTCGCTTCCAGGGCATGCCAGAGAACAGGGGGGAGAATCTTAAAGAAGTGATGACAGAATTACTAGCCCCAGTGACAGAAATGAAGGCAGAATCGCTGCTGAGCAAGATGGATGTGGTTTACAGATCATATTCAGGCTATATAAAGAAAAATGATCTGCCTGGGGAAATTGTCGTAAGATTCTCAAAGAGGCATGTGAGGGATGCAATCCTGAAAGCGGTTGCTGGAATACCCCTGAAAGTGGGGGGAAATACCATCAGAACGCTAAAGGATATTCCATTTGAAGTAAGACAACGGAGAAGGAAGTACAAAGAACTTGTGCTTTTTCTTCAGACAAACTCAATTGGATATAAATGGCTATTTCCAGAATGTGTTACTTTTAAGACCAAGGATAAAAAAGAAAAGATTGACTCTGTTCTGAAAGCTCAAGAATTCCTAAGGGTATAGCTGGGAAGACCAGAGGACGGGAAAAAAGAAGAGGACAGCAAGTCTAGTGGCGAGCTGGACTCGGGTTCTTCTGGATAGAACTCTCTGACAGAGCAAGGGGCAGCCGCTCCAAAAAGTCCTTATAAGCTGCGGAAGAGACGAGGAAAGGAGAAGTGAAGGCTGAAGGACTCTGAATTGTGCCTTTGAGAACTCTGAAAGGGGATGATTGGGGGGTACTGTTTCTAGACAGTTAAATTTAAGAGTTAAAGAAAAAGAAAGTAATACAAATGTTTGACTCAGTTTATAATAATCTAAGTGAAGTGAAGATTTGCTGTAACTAAGCTAGTGAAGATCTCCTCTCTTGGGTTTTTAGTTAGTAGTGGGTTCTTTTGCTTTATCCTATATATGTAATCCCCCCTTCCCTTTTTTCTGTAGTAGTTTTGTAGTTTGATAAAAAATAATAAAAAATCCCTTCCGGGGGCTCAAAAAAAAAAAAAAGAGCCTAGTGCCATGTGATGGAGTGAGCTCCCGTCTCTGGCCCCAGCTCCTGCCAACCTAGCAGTTCAAAAGCAAGAAACTGCAAGTAGATAAACAGATACTGCTTTGGTGGGAAGGTAACAGTGTTCCGTGTGCCTTGGCGTTCAGTCATGCCAGCCACATGACCACGGAAAGGTCTTCAGACAGTGCTGGCTTTTCAGCATCACCCCCTAGAGTTGGATTCAACTGGCTTTTTTTGGAAAGCTCCCCACTCCCCCGATTTAAAAGCTCGTTGTATGCCTGTAGAGAGCTAGCACATCAGGAAGAAACAACACCAAACCTTTATTTTGAATGTGCTTCTTTAGTACAAGCAGGGAACTTTTCAGGTGGGGAGGGATCAAAAATGTAAACACACAGTCAGTCCACAAGTTTACAACTTCTGGGTCAAATGAGACATTGTACAGGGAGCTCCAAAGAGGAGTTGTGTGTGTGTGTGTGTAAACAGTAGCCACATGGGGACCTAGGAATGGACTCAACCAGATTTTCTCTTGGTCAAAACAAACCATCCAAGAAGGTTATGCTGGGAAACATGCAAACTAACTGGACAAGAGCCATATCAGACGAGTACTGTAGTAAGGAAGAAAAAAATACACTTGCTGGATCCAACCCTTGATGTAGATATCGAATGATGTGCAGGGCAGGGGAGTGTTTGACCCACCCTCCATGCTGATCTCCTGATCTAGAACTGACGTGAGGGCAATCTGGCTGCAACATCTGTTACCCCACTGATCACCTGGGTTGATCCAACTGATGTGGCTGGTGTCCGCTGCTTTCCTCACTATTCTGTGTGTGTCCCTCCTGAAGTTATGTGTTGGGTGGAAGAGGACGACCATCCCAAATAGAAGGGGTGTGCCATTTATTTATTTATTATATTTATAACCCACCCTCCCCACAAGTGGGCTCAGGGCGGCTCACATTGTCTGACCATTCTTTGGTCAAGGGTATACAATAGCTGTGCTCCCCTGCTAGAACCTCCAAACCTGACCTGACACATAGTTGATACATCTGCCTTTCTGTGGTTAGGGTTAGAGTTAGGATTAGAAAGGTGGAATATAAATTAAGTGAGTGAATGAAAGAATTAATTAATTGATTGATTGATTGATTAATACAGCTTTGGAATGCCTTCCCTGTATCTGTCCATCAAGTGTCTGTCTTTATCTCCTGCTTTTCTCCTCAGTGGGGACCTAAAGCAGCTCACAACATCATTCTTCCCTCCTCCACTTTATCCTCACAACCACCACCCTGTGAGGCAAGTTCGACTCAGGGATAGTAACTGGCCCAAGGTCACCTGGCAAGTTTCCTTCCATGGCAGAGTGAGGACTCAAATGCCAAACTGGCTAATCTTTAGGCACTAGTGAGAAACATTCTTATTTCCACAGGTTTTTGTGGTCTGGTGGTGATGGTTTTGGTTCTATTCTATGGGCCTGGCCGAAAGCGACATACAAGGCAAGAGCCCATGACAAAAGAGAATGGCGATGTTACTTAACAATTGTAGATGTCACCTCTGTTGGTCTTAAATGTTAGGCAATGGCTGTGTCCTCGCACCTAGAATCTTGAGGAAGCGTCTCCCCCATCCCAGCTGAAGGGAGGGAGGGAGGTGCTTGTCTGTGTATGAAGAAACAGCAGTTTAGATTCTGGAAGAGATGAGAGAGAGAAGCAGATAGAGGATACTGCTGTGAACTGGCTGAAGCACCTTAGGGGGCAGGATCTCTCTTTCCTGGATCCGATGGGAGCAGCGGTAACAGTATCTCAGCTGCCTTATTGCTGCTTAAATATCTTTGCTGTTTGGATGTTGTTATTGTGGTTTTATTGCTTTGCTGTATTACGGCTTTACCACTCCGGTTTTATATGTATAATTGTTATACACAGTGGAGTTTATTAGTAATTTTATCCAGCTGTTTTCTTTTACTGTTATATTGTTATTGGCTGTAACCTTTAGTTAAAGAGTGTGGGGCAAAAATATTTCGAATAAAGAAATAAATGAAAAGAAATTGGTTTGCCATGATTTGTTTCTGAGGTTTGGTTGAGGAGATCGTTGCTCCTTGCTGTTCTGTCTTCCCAGAATAAGGCTACTGAAAACTGCCAGCAATGAGGTTCATCATTACCCCTTTCTCCCAAAGGCTTGGAAAGTCAGCGCAACTTAAGGGCCAGTATTATGCTGACAGAGGATATATAAACTTTAGAGGGAATGCAGACTACAAAATGAAGAGCATTAAAAGGGACTAAATGGCCACTCATAAAAGCTTATGGGCTGGGGCAGCAGGGAGTACGAAGTGAGCAGGTCCCAAGAATTTACAGAAGAAAGCAGGACCATTAAAAGTTAATTCTCTGTCAGCTTTTCTTTCAAGTTGCAGGCACCTAAAGGATGGATCCAATGACATCAAAGTCACCATGACTAGATCTGTGATGCAAACCTAGAGTTGATTCATACAAACAACTGAACTGGAGCTAGCAGTGACCACATTCAGAAATGTGGAACAAGCCATAGTTTGTCTGTGATGTAAATGAGCCTGGAAATTTCAGCTTCACTCTCCCCCCCCCCCATACTGAGGCCCAAACTACACATTACATTTAACACACAATACCAACAAGAACTGGCAGCAAGAAACCAGCTGGGAGTACCCTATGGGAACTCAGTTCTAAAGCACTGCAAAGGTCTAATTAGGAGCCAGATGGTGACACAGGATGAAGGGCTCCAGACGTCTCCCAGCACTGTTTTTCCAACTTGAAATGGCTCCAGGGGGCATTATTTTCCCCATGGGGGTGCATGAGCAAGCATTCAATGCATGTGTATCCCGCTGATGGGTCAATTAACCCCTACTGGGGCTCTTTGGGGTCAGGAAAACAGTGTAGGGGGAACTCAAGTCCATTCTCCCTCTGCACCACAGTCCTGATCTGAATTGTACCCTTGTAGCACCTTAAAACTTTCAGGTGCTATATGGTTGCGAGTCCCTGCGGCAATCATGTGCCAAATGTAACATGTAGTTTGGCTTTAAGACTAAATACTTTCTGGATTAGGATATCTCCAACCTAACCACAATTTGATATGGTGTTCAAATCTGGGTAATATAACAAACTGGTATAATATAACTGGGTAATATAACAAACCCGGATTCTAAAATTGTAGTTTAAAATCTCAGTTTGCAGGCAAGAGAGAAAGTTTAATTTGTTAAAGTGTCTGAAGTTGGACATTACAAATTTTTTTGATTAGACTGCAGATTTCCTAAACTAGGAAGTACTCAACTTAATGTCAGTCAACAAGGGGAGGAAGAAGGGGGCATATAAGTCTGAGGGTTTTAGACTCATTTGCATCATAAACATCGTTTGTTTGTGTCTGAATGCAATCAAACTGAAATCATCAGAAGTTGAACATCAAAACATTTGTGAAGATCATAGCTCACCACCTTGTACATAAGTTTCAAAATACAAATTGATTTAGGAAGGAGTAAACAACAATCTCAATACATGTCTAGCTCATTATTTAAAATATTTATATCCCTGCCTTCTCTCCTCAGACAGCTAACAAAGCAGCAAAAGCCCCAAGGCACAAAAACTTCATAATCATCCATCAACAAGATAAAAATACTACACAGTTTAAAATGCAATCAAATCTGCTCTCTACCAAACCCCTGGAATAGAATCATCTTACATACCTTTCAAAATTCTGTGAGTTAAGTCACCCTCTGCACTTACTCTGGTAAGCCATTCCAGAGGAATGGATCTACCACAGAAAAAGTCCATGACCTAACTGTTGACAGACAATGTTGGATCATTCACAAGATCAAAAGAACCACTTCTGGTAGTCTCATGTGCTAGTAGATCAACAAGGTCATGTCACCTAGTCCTTTAAATGCCTTATAGTGTTTTTTTCTCAAGAATCCTGAGAACTATGTCCTGGACTACATGATCAGTTTCAGTAGTGTCCCTTAAGCATACTCCCCATTATGCAAGAACAGTTTACTCATGAACAGATCCTCTGTGGTTGGGAAAACATGGGAAGTGACTCTACCATGTAGATGGGGACACTTAGAAGTCTTTCCCATAGACTCAGCAAGCCCCTGTCCAACTGATATGTTAGTTCTTTGCCCATTTGCAGACTAAAGTGACCAACTCATTCTGCTGCATGTGTGGACAAGAGGTTGAATCCCACCAGATTTAGCATAAAAAGGGAGAAAGGGTCCTCATAACCACCCAAAAGCCTATGCTGGGAATCATGGGACAAGTATGAAAAAAGTAATGCGGGATTAGAGTTGCCAGCCAAACACTGGCAACCCCAGAAGATGGCGAGGCAAAGTTGCATTGAACAGTGTTGATGCTAAAACATCACTTCCAGTACACCTTGAGGTGATGTTACCACATCTGCATGACATTCTAGGATTCACCTGAAACTCAATGGCAAAGCCACAGAATTTCAGGTGAATCATAATGTCATGATGACACAGTGACATCACTTTACATGTTCATGTAACTATTTTTTTGTTCCTGCTGCTCAACTGAATGGTGGGGCAAGAGTTCTCCCACCAAAGTGGGAGACCTGGGGTCCCTATGTGAGATGGAGGCTGTAGTAAGGAGAAGAACTGGGTGAGACTGAGAGAGAAAGCTGACTGGAAGCAATCCCAGGGTTTTGTGAGAATTTTATGTTAAAGAATTCTTTCAATTGTTGTGGTTGCAGCTGATGGGAAACATGTAGGGGAAAAACTGTAAAATGGCGGCCAGTTGTAACATCCAGTACACACTAATATTGTTCCATGCACCTGTATTGACATCGTTATTGTAAATATGTTTAAGCTTCCCTTGATATGCCTACAATGATAAATAAGGGCTTGTGAATATAGGTTATTACTAAATAAGTTGTCATATGCTTGTTCAGCGGCACCCATTGTTTTCACATACTAACGCAAAACCCAATCAACATTCATGCTTTAGGGCACTTGGGGGGGGGGGATTTCAAGCATGATATATAAACTTTTATCATTAATTCAGCTGTGTAGTTTGCCACTTGCCTGGACCGAGTAGCATATATCCCTGGATAGGAACCTAAGTAACAATGAAGTACTATCAAGTACAGCATTGATTCAGTCTTTCTTCCCTGTGCAAACCCTATTCAGGTTTGCTCCACTGTAGCCTTAAAGAGATCTTTCAATCTACAACCGGAAGAAACAGAGGTTCCATTCAAATATTATTTGTCCCAGAGGAGGAATATACAAGTACCATGCGTGCATGGGGAGATCAATTCTCCCCCTTCCCCAAAATCACATCCATGTGGAAGCCTTCCCTACAATGTGTGTGTGTTTGTGTGTGTTTCAAAACTCACACAAGAGATCTTATCATGGATCACCTGCCCTCATGTCTAGTGTGGCTCTGAAAGATAAGCCTCAAGCGGTCTTTTGAATCCTTCAGTTCCAAACATACAAAGGGGCTTTTTACACATTACAAGATTTGCCACTAAAAGTATGCTCAACAGGGAGCCACAACAACTCCTGACTTCTTAACAAGTGTTTGTGAATAGTACATGTCTTTGCAAACAAAGGTTTGTTAACCCTTATTTTCCACACTTTACAGTTTCAAGTAAAAAGGTAAAGGTAAAGGTTCCCTTGCTCGAAAGCCAGTCGAATCCAACTCTAGGGTTGCGGTGCTCATCTCCGTTTCAAAGCCGAAGAGCCAGCGCTGTCTGAAGACGTTTCCATGGTCATGTGGCCGGCATGACTAAACACCAAGGTGCACGGAACGCTGTTACCTTCCCACTGAAGTGGTACCTATTTATCTACTTGCAATTTCTTGCTTTCGAACTGCTAGGTTGGCAGGAGCAGTTTCAAGTATGGGTGTGCAAATAAAAAATATATCAGTTTTTCCCGATTTGGGTCTGTTGGACCTGAAAAATACTGGTATTCCAAATATTCCTGAGTACTAATATTGGTGTTGTATTGAGATTCAGATAAATATTCGGGAAACCTGAATTTACCCGGCTCCAGAGGGTATAATGGAGAATCAATCTGAGGGTATTCGGTATTCTGGGGGGCTGTTTTTTGAGATAGAGGCACCAAATTGGCAGCATAGCTGCTGGTGCCTCTCCTCCACCTCCTCCCCCAGTTATAAAAAGATTGGACCAGGGTCCAATTCTATGGGCCCCCAAAGAAGGTGCCACCTTCACTTGCAGAGCCACACCGCACTGGCAGCATGACTCAGCAAGTGAACTTCTAGCCACACCCAAGTAAAAGCCAAATAATATTGGCTTTTATTCAGATGCGGCTATTTCAGTAGCCAAATCAGATTCCCCAATCTGTATTTGGTGGAATAAATACACGAAATATACCAATAAGGTATCTTCTGGGTATTTATTTGGCTCAGTATATACTGAGCACACACCCCTAGTTTCAAGTGGACACTTAGCAAAATGTGAAAAGACCGTGTATGCTTTTTTCATTCTAGATGAGGCAGAAATCTTGAGATACTGAATGGCATTTGCAACACATCGTAACAGTAACACTTGGCTTTTATGTTTTTAAGCACTATTGTGTTTAGCCTCTCAACAGTCCTACAAAGATAGACCAGTATTATTATTCCAATACTAGGGGTGGGAGGTTGAGGGAGAGTGTAGTTTACCTCATCCTAATGGGTTTGTGCCGGTCTATATTTGAAGAAACCACCCACTCCACTTCACAATCACAGCTTATTATCTTAGCCACTGTGCTATACTAGATGTACGTCTGGATATATCCAGTCCAAAAATATATCAGAAAAATACCTACTTTCAGGTATACTCAGGTATGAGGAGCGGCATTTGGGATTCTTGGGAATACCGATATCTAGGTCCCATACATTTTTGAGACACTCAGGAATATCTAGAGCTGGCACTTTAAGGATCCCAGGCCTGTTTTTTTCACCTGTAACAAGTTTCTTGAGCAACAGGAAGGCAGCTTGCGGCCAGTGAGAGCCTCAGCCAGCCTGGGAAAGGTGGTTCACAAATGCCAAGAGTCTCAGCCTGGCAGAGCTGAGGGTCTGGCTGGCTCCTTCTCTTTCCTTCCCTCATTTGTGGGTGTGGGACCCTTTTCTTCTCACTCCACACCCCTACAAGCAGGGTGGCTGAGGGCACTATGTTCAGGGGCCTGTGTAATTGGACTTCTTTGTCCAATTTGCTTTACTGGACAGGCAGCACTAACTCTTTTGCAATTTTTTGTGTAATTTGGTTGGAAAACAGCCACTCCAGCTCCCTCCCAAAAGGTCTCCCATAGGGAATAATGGAACCCAAATAATTCTGGAATCCTGAAATGGTACTGGGGGACATGAATGCTATTGAATACCACTATTTATGTTCTTCCTGAACTCCAAATCTGAAAAATACCATTTTTTCAGGTGCACATCCCTAACTAGATATACAGCTTTCTGTACCTTATGTTCTTCTCTCTTACTTTTCCATCAGAACCAAAGATCTAGTCAGGAAGACAGCGCAGGGCGTACAAAAAATGCAGTTCAATTAGCCCCTTACCATATATAGTAAAAGTGGCTTCTGCAACCAAGCCAGCAAATCACATTTCATGTTTACGCTTCTGGTACTGTTGTTTCCTACCTTCCTAATAGGAACTGACTGATAAATGTGTACTGGTTTTTCTCTTATTGACTTTGGATGTGATTTCCATTAGGATGCGTAATTCAATCTGGCTCATTTAAAAGCCATTGTGTGCTAATGATATGGGGTTTTATAATCAGGCTGGCCCTGTTTCCAGTGATACAGTCATGGTGCTGATTAGAGATTAATCTTGCCTGTTCTTTTTCCCTTTTGTATCATACATTTCAGAATAACATAATCTACCCTATTCTCTTCCTGTTTATGCCTACAATAGGTATAATATCTATATTCTACGGAAATATGGGTTTAGCATACTATGGCCAGCCAGTTCTACCAGAAAACTTACAAGCAGAATGTAATGGTAACAGCTTTCCCCTATTGTGTGCCCCCAGCATCTGATCATCATTGGGTTGCCCACTGCCTCTAGAAAAAAATGTCCTGTACCTTTAATAGAGGTTTCAAAGGGATGTTATTTATTAAGTTATTTACCGCTATGCCACAAAAAAGCTTCAGCTGCCCATTTCCACAATTTAGCTTCTATTAAAAGGGAAGGGGTCTTTTTCTCCAGGCCTGTTGACACCCCCAATAGTCAGAGTAATAGAGGAAGTTTCACTCAGCTGTCATGGCTGTTAATTTTTGCTATATCCATATGGCAATTATCTGTTTTGCATTCACTGCTGCCGCAAACTGCAGACATATTTACACTGGTAAAGGAGCATCCACACCGGAATTTTCTGCACACTTTCTTCTATCAGCTGCCATTTTCCCCTGCATTTTTTCCCACTGCATCACCGGATCATTTTTTTTTTAAAAAAATCAGTAATTGTTTCAGCACTATGTAGCATTATAACGCTATAGCCCTCTAATGGTGTGGTAGGGAAAATGGCACTAATGTGGGCAGGATCTTTGAAAATATGCTCTTTCCCATCTGGATGGTATAGTAAAGCAGGTTTGAGAAAGAATGTACTGAGGACAGGAAAAACCTGGAAAGTGGATGATCAGAGGATGATGTTCTGTGGACGCTCAAGAAAACAAAAACCCAGCACTCCAGGTTGCAAGCAAAGGCAGAGAAAAATGTCCATCAGAAAATAACCTCTGTAATAAGCTAGTAACCATCATTGTATCTTGTGGCATTGTGTTTTGTGAAAAGATGCCTAATTTTGTCTGTCCCAGTCCTACTGCATTACTTGTACCCCACATTTCTCCCCAGTGCAGTCTTCAACATCATTCTGTACTATTTTTCTTTACAACAATCAGCCTATGAGGTAGATTAGGATGAGAGACTAAGGACAACACTCCAACCACTACACCTCACTAGGAGTTCCACACTGGAAGTGGACTTAGCCTTAGAGACAGGCACATATGCCCACATGCCCCTTATAAATGGCTTAAACAATTTTGGAAAAACACAGGTTGTTAATGGTTTAGAAGCTCTAACTCTGAGTAATCCATGTGGTATTTTATTGCACTGCACAACATTAACTCACGATTACAACACCAGCAGCACTCAAGGGGCCACATAAATTTCAGAGCTGATTCAGGCTAAGGAAAATGGCCAATTTCCAGATAACAGAAAAGATACTATGAATGGGACAAGTGTAGGTGAAATAATGATCCTGCTGCCGCCTTGGCAATGGTACTGTTTTGGTTCCCTGCTAGCCCTCCAGTACCGTCGGCCAAGATTCTGCACCAATGCTCTGGCAAGATCTTGGCAGTGATTACAGCAAGAAGATTTCAAATGTGCTACAAAAGGTATATCTACACCAATCCTAGTTTAATAGACATTATCCTGCTCAAGCCTCTGGAAACTTACAAAACCATGAGACAATGGGGTATACCTTTCAAATTGTTTCTCCCCCTTGCAATTCCTTCTAAGCCCCTGCTTGTCTAATATCTAATAGTAAAGGTGATAATGCAAGCCAAACATGAAAGGGGGGGGGGAACCAGGCTTCTCACTGACAAGGCTGAGAGATTTCTGAGAGAGATGCGACTGACCCAAGGTCACCCAGCTGGCTTCATGTGGAGGAGTGGCGAATCAAACCAAGTTCTCCAGATTAGAGTCTGCTGCTTTTAACCACTACACCAAGCTGGCTCTAGGAAGTGCCAAAACCTCTGTAGTAAGACCCTTTGTCACTTCTCAGTTGTACCCAGAAGTGACATAGAAATGCTGCCAACATTCCACCCATGTCCCCCCACCCTCGGCCTCCCACTGACTGCCTGGCAACCCAAGTGGCCTGAGTAGACAGTACTGACTTTGATGCACCAATGGCCTGATTCAGTACAAGGCAGCTTCATGTGTTCTTCTTTACTTTCTGCCATTTGTTTCCTTTATTTTATTTATTTATTTTATTTATTTAACTTTCGACTTGCTACCCCGTTCAAACCCCCCACAGGGGGTCTCTGAGCGGCTCTACAGTTAACCGTTATCCCTTACCTAAGGCCACATATATATGCTGGGGTGGGGACTGTCCTAACAGCACCCAGTGGAGGGACGTTCTGGGACAGCTTGTCGCTCGTCGGCACGGCTTCTACTGACTTCTTTCCTCTGGTGGTGGTACAGCGGGCCTCTCTGGCGGTCGGAGTGCTTTTTGGTGCAGCTTTCGGTTCTGTCCCCTGAGGCTCCACCGCGCATGCGCCTTCCACACTCCAACGTCTTCCTGGCTCCACCTTTCCACCAGCGTCCGGACCCTCGAAGATGTTATACCTCCGTCGCCATCTTTCTTCCGCTGCTCGCTGTCTGCCGCTCGCAGCGGCGTTGCTCCATGGACCCCCCTTGACGGGGGGAGGGTGCCCCCTACCCTCTAAGGTAGGTACCCATTGATCTACTTGCACTTTGGTGTTACATCGTGCTTTCGAACCGCTGGGTTGGCGGGAGCTGGGACAAGGGCCAGGTGCTCATTCTGGCCGTGGTGGGAATCGAACAGCTGTCGCAGCTGTTCGAGATGTTATATGCAGGTGTTTAACATTAGGGGCGTGTCATTTGAATGCAACTGAATGCTGAAGTTACATGTTATTAATTTATTTATTATTTATTATTTTAGATTTCTATCCCACCTTGCCTGCGCATGCAGGCTCAAGGCGGCATACATAGATTAAAATGACCTCTTTGTTCTATAAAACAGCAATTTGTTGAAACAGCACACAATTCTAATTTAACTGAAAACTGTGAAGAAGCAGAATTATGTACTATGTACATATGTGTATGGAGCTGCGGTGGCTCAAGTGGTTAAGATGCTAAACTGCAGGCTGTGGAAGGTCAGTAGTTCAGCAGTTCGAGACCCGAGTTGCCGCATGACGGAGTGAGCTCCCGTCTCTAGTTCCAGCTCCTGCCAACCTAGCAGTTTGAAAGCAAGAAATTTCAAGTAGATAAATAGGTACCACTTCAGTGGGAAGGTAACAGCGTTCCGTGCACCTTGGTGTTTAGTCATGCCGGCCACATGACCACGGAAACGTCTTCGGACAGCGCTGGCTCTTCAGCTTTGAAACGGAGATGAGCACCGCAACTCTAGAGTCGGATTTGACTGGCTTTCGAGCAAGGGAACCTTTACCTTTACCTTTTACATATGTGTATATTTTGTACAATTTTGTTGCATAATTGCTACAGAACCCTGTCTAATTGTCCCAGGGAAAAAAACTTTTGTGCTCATGATTTATGGATAAATTTGCCTGCTTATTTTTACATGTATAACTGCTTAGAGGGTACACCTACAGTTAGTTCTAGCACATCTGGATAGTCTCTCTGAAAGCATCCAATCACTCTTGAGGGGCTGCCAATTCCCAAACAGCAGTCTCTGAACATACTTTGTTTATCTGAGTCTCCATGATATATTAGCAGTCTTACCTGCTGAGACACTGGAATCCAGACACTGCACCAAGAGATTCCTCAATTCCCAAAGTTCAAAGCCTACAGAGACTACCTCATGCCTATAACTCACAGTCTCTCTCTCCAGCATTACCTACCACACAGTATGGTACAGATGGGCAGAGCTTTGAGCCTCTGAGGCACCATCTGTTTCATGCTGAGGCCATGTGGAAGAGGACATTTCACACAGCTAAGATAAACTGCTAGGCTGTTGCCTTCATTCCAGAAAATCTCTTTCTGCTTTTCATTTTCCTGCACATTGCTTGACAGAGCCTCTTTGCCTTCAGATTACTGCTTAGCCTGGAGGAGTGAGCTCTTACTCACTCCTGACCTTGGCATTTTATTACAGCCCTTCATATGTGTGTGTGTAAGCTTCAACTCTGTCAGTGGGTCAGAATTGTCAAGGTTTGGCAAAGGTTTGCATTCAGAATAGACAGTCAATTACACCCATGCAGGGAAGGCCACTTAATCAAGCCTCCCCCCACTTCTGCTGATTTCCAAGGGGCTGCTTGAGCATGTTAATGGTACCCTCAACAAGTGGCCACATCCTACAGGTCTTCAACAGGAAGCTTGCAATGGAAAACAACTGAGCTAAGTTGGGTTGTACCACTGGACCATGCTGCCTTGACCTATTTCAGTTAACTTTTTTGAAGAAAGAAAGACAGAAATGAATATGGGGTGAATCACACATTACAACACCTTCAAAGCCTTATATGGCCTGGGACCAACATACCTAAGGGACCGCCTCTTCCTATATACGCCTCGGAGAGCATTACGCTCTGAGAGTCAACATCTCCTGGTGATCCCTGGCCCAAAGGACGTCTGCCTAGCCTCGACCAGGGCCAGGGCTTTTTCCACCCTGGCCCCCACCTGGTGGAACATGCTCCCTAATGAGATCAGGGCCCTGCAGGATCTTATTCAATTCCGCAGGGCCTGCAAGATGGAGCTGTTCTGCCAGGCCTCTGACTGAGGCAGTAGGCGCCCACATATGGCCCCCACGAGGTTGCGGTCTCCCATCCACTGATAACCGGCCATACTTAGTTACATCAAAGGGCCGGATTCTCCCTATGGCAAGCATGACTACTGTTATTATATGTTTTAATGTGTTTTAAATGTTATTGCATTTATTGACATGCTGTGACCCGCCCTGAGCCTGTTTACGGGAAGGGCGGGATATAAATGCGAGAAATAAATAAATAAATGCATCTACCCTGGTCCTGTCAACAGAGTTGTATGCTTGGAACTTATTTCCCAGGTGTGTGGGAACCCCATTCAGATTCCCAACTGTAGCGTGTGAGGATAGGGAGCTTGAGCCTTACCTCCTGTGCTACATTCCCAGGCAGAAGTGGACCTGGGAGCTTCTATTTACCTCATTAAGAAAACTTACTTGTAGTTCCCCAACAGGACAAATAGCATCTCTCCGGGGCTCTTTGGGAAATGGTGCAAGGGAAGGCCTAAGCTTCTTTTTCCTGCACACACCAGTCTCAAACTCAATTGGGCCCACACACTCCTGGGAATTAAGTTCATAGAATCATAGAATGTTAGAGTTGGGACCTTGCAGGTCATCTAGTCCAACCCCCTGCACTTTACTCTGCAGCAGCATAGCCAAAAGATAGCCCTACAACATACCCGAAAGATGGTCATCCAGCAAGTTCTCAGCATGCAATTCCCACACCATGTCTGTTAACAGGACGGGACCGTGAACATGGGAGACATGAAGATTTTGTAACATACTTCTGTGGTGGCGGAAAGTGTCATCATGTCACAGCCTTCTTATGGTGACCCCATAGGGTCTTCAAGGAAAGAGATGTTCAGAAATGGTTCACCACTGCTTACTTCTGCATTGCAACCATGGATTTCCTTGGTGGTCTCCTCTCCAAGGACAAACAGGGCCAGCCCTGCTTAGGTTCCAAAATCTGATAAGAGCTGGTTAGCTTGGGCCACTCAGGGCAGGGCAACAGTGGAGTAGGCCCTTAGAAAGCCATAGGGGAAAGAGCAATCAAAACTACTGACAAAGGAAAGGAGAAGAATTCATGCCTTAAAAGAATTGAGAGTGAGCCCCTTTTCCCCCTCTTCATTTTGTGCCCCTCCTCCTTATCTTAAGAGTAACAACTTTTAATTTCAGGTGGAGCTGCCAGCTTTCCAATTGGGGCTTCAAATAAATTAATGGGGGGAATAAATCACTCAGTAATTTCCTCATAACCAGAAGAAACTTCTGAAATTTTATTGCTAAGCTCAAAAGTCTATTGTAGTGTTTATGAATTGTTAGCATCAGAAATGTGTTAGTTGAATAAAAAACTGTTACTTTCAAGTTCTAATTCTGAAGTTGCATGCACCTACTTATGAAGAACGCTGTCCTTCTGTTATGCACTACCACATGACGGAGGGAATATCAGCCACCAGTTTTTAACAGAAATACCATGTTTGAATTTAGGATTTTTAAGATGTATTATGTGTTTTTAAATTATTATGTATATTATGTTTTAATATGGCTAGGTTTTGCCTTGCCTCTGTAAGCCGCCCTGAGCCCATTGGGGAGGGCAGGGTATAAATGTGAAAAATAAATAAATAAATAAATATTGCTATTCTACAAGTGTGCTCTTACTCTTTAAATGAAAGTTGATATGGCACATTTAAAGAACTGCTAGGTATAGCAAACCAGAGGTCTAGAAATCAAATCAAATTTATTATTACAGTCAATTGACCAGCAGTGCAGTAAAAGCAAACCAGGGGTGCAGATGGGATGGAGTGCCACTCTAGCTACAACCGTGATAACTGACCTATTTTTCCAAAGAATATGGGATTTATAAGACACAAGAAGCGGGACCCGCCCCACAATACTCGCGTGCACGGGGGGGGGGACTATTCCTAAAGGCTACTGGCCCGCAGAATCAGCTCCACATTGAGAAGGAAGCAGCTGCAGGTAAGCCTTCTCTCCCCCCCCCCCCCGGGGACTGCCAGCGAGGCCTGAGTGCCTCCCAGCCGCTGGGCCTGCCAATCTCCCCTCCGGGCACCAATGGCAAGGCCTGAGTACTTCCAAGCTGCCGGGCCCGCTGATCTTCGCCCCGGGCACCAGTGGCAAGACCTGAGTGCCTCCGAGCCACCAGGCCCGCCGTAGAGTTCCCAGAGCATTCTCTGCACATGCACAGGGAATACACTTTTACTTTTGGGGGATTTAACTATCCCCCGTATCATTTTTTAAACTTTTCACATTTTTCTGCATTCCTGGGGACTGCCCCAAGTGTGCAGGAAAATCTCTCTGCCCCCCCAAGTGCCCCCGATGTGTGGATTTAGATATCCACACAGAGGGGGCCTCTTGGCTATTAGCAGGGGTTGGATGGGGCCAGAGCTCTCCGGGAGTGACCAGCCCAGGGGGCGGGGCGGTCACATGACCAAGCCCCACCCCCTGCTCCCAGCAGGCCCCATTCAGTGCCACGAGGACGCAAGATGGAAGGTAAGTCTTCCAAACCTCCTCCTCTGCATCCCCGGGCCCTGGCTAAGGTCTGCCCACCCCTCCCTGCGGTTTCCGGGGCCGCGGTGCTCTGCGGTGTCCCGGGAGGCCCGCCCACCCCTCCCTGCGGTTCCTTTCTCTTTGGAATGCTTACATGGGTGGGGCCAAATGAACCTTGAGGATATTCAGGAGCTCAGGAGTCAACTACAAAAAAGGTCCTGCTATGCACTGAAGCCATCTTAGCATCCTAAGATACAGGACACAAAGCACAGCCTCTCCTGCAAACCACAAATTGTGACGTTTATTTGGGTTAAGAAGGCACACGTTGTCTTTTAGTTAGCTCTTAAGCTTTTTTGACTCACTTCTGTGTCAACCTGCAATGGAGGGTCCACTTCTTTTTACTCTCTTACAGCCTCCTGCTACAAAAGAGGACAGCTCTTGTAGAATTCTCCTGAAGAAGAGGGAGTTTGAGAACAGCAGTTTTTTTGTCCCCTCACCCAACAAGATGAAGCTGCCAGAAAACTCTCTTTTGCAGAACCACTGAAAAGGAAGAAATTCTGCCCTACTTTGCACCTCATATTTCCATTTTCTTAAGAGACTGTATTACATACTCAAACACAATGGTGGAGCCACTGGTATGATCCACAGAGCAGGGTACAACTTTGTGTCCCTATCCTCTAGCTGAAGACCAGTGCAATAAGGCATCTAAGTTGCCTGATAATAACCTAATGTTTTGGGGGCAGCCACAAATACGTCCTGCAATGAGCCATAACAACTCCCTTCTCCTCTCTAATTTTTCTGTCTCCTTTGAATGTTCTTTGTTTTCCTGTTGTGAAGACTACCCACACAAGAAACCATTTTCTAGATCATCCTCCTCCCCCCTGCTTAAAGTCAAGCTGCAAATGACTCCACTGTTATTAAGTCAAATATGTGCCCACACCTCCCGCGTTAGGCTTTTATGCTTACAATTTTCTGTCTCTTAAAAGGCCTTTTTTGTATATATATTTTTTAAAAACCCACAAATGACATAGACTGACTCACTGGTTCAGAGCAGAAAGAACAATGAGGCTGATTGCAGAATGTGAAATAGCAAATTGGCAAAGGAAATAAGCAATGAGCTTCTTTGCACCTTGTACAGCAGGGCTTTGCAGGCTATGGTGTCAATTAATGTGTGAATACAGCAAATCAAAAGTTACTTAAAATTGCCACACATTGTGGGGCTTGAAGGGTGTTTGGGGGCAATGCTAATACATTGATATGGAGAGAAGCATGGCAAACCAGAAAGCTCTCCAGTGAAAATTTCACCTCCTAGTACGGCTGAAGATGGACTCACTCAGTCGGGCTGAAGCTGAACATCATTTTTATGACAGTAGAAAGTAGTATGAGAATAGCACTGTTACTCATAGGATACACTTACATTATTTTTGTCTTAATGGCACCTTCGGTCAAACAGGGTTTTTTTATTTTTGTTTTCACCAAAGGTAAAAAAGATGAGTGTACAAGCTGGGATCAGATCAGCAGCCCCTCTTTTAAATTATCTTCTGGGGAGGGATCATCTCTCTCCATTTTGCTGGTCTTAGGTAAGTAACTATCCCACCATTTCAAGGAGAAGATCATCTCGGTCTCAGCTGGATATAAAGAGGCTGCAATCTTTGATAGCTTGGGGGGAGGGGTAATAGAAATTAATTGAGAACATTTCCATCAATGGCAATTAGCCCAGGTGGCTAAATGTTCCTCTGAATAGTAGTTGCTGGGGGGGGGGGGACAAAACAGGAGGCTTCCAAGCTTTGCCCCCCATGCTGTACTCATGGGCCTTCCAAGATATTTGGTGGTCACTGAGGAAAACAGGATGCTGGTCTAGATGGACCATTAGCCTTATTCATCAGGGCTCTTCTGATCTTCTTAAATGCTGACATCCTCAGTCTGACCTCTACCTTTTCCTTCCTCTCCCCTTGTATGTGTGGTTGTTTTCAGTTTTCCAGCCTGAGGGCGGGGGTGTTTGTTTTGACTGATGTGAGCTGCTTGGAGAGGCTATTGTTGTCTGAACAGTGGGATGTAAATATAAGAAAATCCAATATATGGCAAGACATGGTGTACTGCCTGAGTCAGGCAAATTTTCCATCCCACCAGTCAAGGCAGCATCTATAGTATTGCCTTAACAGGTTTAAAGAAGATCATTATTTTAAATGGATCACCTCCAGAGATAATAACGTTAACGCCATTTCCATTCAAATGGCCCTTCTTTCATATACATTTAGTTTTATAAAAGCTTCATTTTAATATTTGCTCTGGCATCAAAATTTTATCTCTGCCAGAAGGCACGTTTCTCTTTGAAACTATAATAAACTATATACTTTTGGAATTGCAAAGCAAAGATAATTATTTTCCAAGACTCCCCGGCAATTGCTTTAAGTCAAGAGACCGTGTTGTGAAAAAAATATATTCTGATGAGCCCAAAAAGCTCTTTATCTTGGCAGTACAGTCAAGCCCATTTAAACAAATACTCCTTCGAAAAGTGCCCATGCATTGGACCAAAACCTATTTAGGAAGAGAATGTAAACATTTAAATTAACTCCAGGCTACATAAGCCCTGTGAACAAATCTCAGGGATCTGAAAGGCAAATATACTAAGAACCCAACGTCCCAAATGTGAAAGACTACAAGTAATACTTTTTAAATCACTGTTATCTTCATCTTTGATATTTAGAGATCATTTGTGAATTGGCTGAGGATACCACTAAGGGAAGCTATATTAAACTTCCAGAGGTCATTTCGGGGGGGGGGATCGCGGGGGATCGCAGTTCCCCCGGGTGAGGTACGGGGGGTGGGGCACATGACGAAGCCCCGTCCCCTGCTTCCGGCCGCTCTGCTTCCGGCCCCGCCGTCCTTGCAGGCCCCCCGCCGGGCCCCTCGGCAGTGGAGCTGCAAGGCCGCCGGCGGCCGGGACCGTTGGGGGCGGGGTGTGTGGCCTTATGACACACTTCCGGTGATGTCAGGGGGTGTGGCATATGCTAATGAGTTATGCTTGCTAATGAGTTCCCCTAGCTCTTTTTCTACGAAACGACCCCTGTAAACTTCTAATTTTATATGTATTAACTTGGCATTTGGCGGCTTGATAAGTTGTGGCAATTGGCCATGGTTGGTCATGCAGTATATTAATCATATGCAAACATAATACCCAGCTTAAAAACTAAAATCAAGGTTCTAGCTTGCACCCAGAACCTACCCATATGACCCAGTAATCTTACCAATGATGTTGATATTTTCTTGTGACATCTGCACCACTGGAATAATGTCATGGTTTGTGACACTGTGAATTGCTAAGTGCAAGTAGTCAAGGGCATTTAGTCTGTGGCACATGAAATTTCAGATGAACACTGTTCGGATATTCTTAAGAAGCAAGTTAAAACGTCACACAAACTTGGCTTTCTTCCAAAGGGAGAGTGCTTTGGAATCATTTCTACGGAGGAATACACCTGGGAAACATTACACCACAGACAAATATCAACATGTATTATGCCAGAAAAGTTCCATGAGCGAGATGTCAGCATTCCTGCAAACCCCACCTGGATTTTCTATTCCAATATAATGTGGAAAGAATGGCAGTACTGGGAAAAGATGGTATGGGGAAGGGGTGAAAGAGCACATTAGATTCTGGGGAAGCCATCATCAACCATTTGTTGTTCTTTTTGTGGGGGGATGCTGTCTGTAATACAAATGAAGGTTATAATGGGCAGGTAACCCATAGTTTTAGGAAACTTGAGTGACTGAGGTTTCTTAAAAATGCAACAGAAACTAGACTTTAAAAACTCAGTAAGTTATTTTGCAAAAACAAACAAACACTGGTGTTATTTTGTTGGTGGTCTCATTCTGGAAACTATTACTAGGCTTTAGTGACCTAAGGGGCTGCAAGAAATTTCAATGACCTGTTCTTCAATCCTATATTTAATAACTGAAACAAAGCGGTGTTTCAAGACACTGATTATAATTTTTGGTTGCAATGAAAGAGAGCCAGCATAATAGATAGGCTTGCCAAGGCCCCCAGGGGGCGGGGAAACCCCCGCCCCAGAGGCCCGTTCCCCGCTGGTGGCGGATCGGGCCCCAGGGGGAACCCCACCCTGACGTGCACGTCACCAGGAAGTGACGCAACCACGCCGGGTATGCTGGGGGCGGGGCCACGGTCATCCGAGGGAAAACTATGGTTTTCTCTCGGATGGTCGTGGCCCCGCCCCCAGTGTGCCTGGCGTGGTTGTGTCACTTCCAAGTGATGTGGATGCGGGGTGTGCGCTTTGCGCGTGCACTCCAGCCACCAGCCAGGAGTCCCCCACTGCGGCGAAAATCAGACTTGGCAACCCTAATAATAGAGTGTTGAATTAGGATCCAAGATAGCCCAGATCAAATTCCCACTCAAGCATGAAGCTCACTGAGTGACCATAGCCAGTCAGTTCTCACTCAGCCTAGCCTACCTCACAAGATTGTTGTTTCGAGGATAAAATGGAGAAGGGGAACAATGTTGGAAGCCACTTCGGGTCCTCATGGGGAAGAAAAGCAGGCTATAAATGCATAAATAAACTGATGTCCTATTATTTTATTCAGAACCGATAGGTTGATGGAACAGTAATTATATCATTATAATTCAAAGTGGTGTAATGAATAGTGGACGGTCCATATTTTGCCACATTTAAAAGCGGCAACCCTACTGGACAAATTTTGCCTGTTAGAAGAGGGGGAGGGCAGGAAAAGGAATGTAGAAAGCATGCAGACAGCATGGTAGAGTGTCAGAGGGAAACTTGGATTCAAATCCACACTCAGCTGAATGAGTGACACTGAGTGGGCCAGCCACTCTCTCCGCCCAGCCCACCTCACAGGGTTCTTGAAAAGATAAATGAAGGAAGAGAGAGCCATATGTGTTGTCTTCAGCTCTTTGGAGGAACCGTGGGGAAATAACATGATAGAAGTATAGACAGGGCTTCTTTGCTGTTTCAACAGCTACAAAATCCGACTGCAGACATATGCTAGAATTCCCACTGGGCTTCTTCCAGTAGAAGAGAATGCACTGTTCCAGGGAGGACATCTACCCACCCTTGTTCCTGTAGTGCCACTCTGTTTTACATATCCATAACTCCACAAGAAATTTCCCAATTCCCTTTCATAGAGATCTTATGGGTTTTGTCTAAATATCATATTGATGTTTACTTCCACAAGTAATGAGAAGACTAGACTAGTGCTCTTCAACCTTTCCAGCCCTAGGACCCACTGAATCAAATCCATGGAGGACTCTTCTGTAATCCCAGAGTGACCTCTTCTTTCCATTCCTCTAACTGTGCATGAAAACAGAGGCAGGAGGCATGAAAACAGAGGCAGGAGGCATTGCTTGCTCCCTGTGCAGGCCCTACCAACAAGCAGCAAAACAATTGACAACTCAACAGATGGAGCTCCATGACCCATGGTGGATCCATGGTGGAGTTGGGGCACCATGAACCACTGGTCTAGCAGCAAAAGTGCAGGGTTTTGTTTCCTTTGGATGACATATAAAGAGAGAGATTTATAGTGCCTTTTTAATTTGTTTATTTTTAAATATATAAGTAGAGTTTCTTGCCTTGGAAACCCAATGGGGCCACCATAAGTCGGCTGCAAGTTGATGGCACTTTCCACCACCTCTTATATCAATCTACCCAAACAATAAGATCTGCACCCAAGGCCCCGCTGGACATGCCCTTGTTTACTGAATGTAAGAGGATGGTCGCAAGTAACAGGTCACCATGACAGTAAAATTCCCTCCTCGCCACTACACTCCTGGCGTCCTCTCTGTTAGGTTTCCAGTACCAGGTGAAAATGTTTTTATTCTCACAGGTTTTTCATGATGCATTAAAAAAAAAAAAAACTTTATGCAGCTGCTATTGTTTCCGCCTTTAAATTTCCGGGGTTTTATTGCGGCTACATTTATGACATGCTTATTTATATCTGGCTATTTTTATCTGCTGCTAAAGTGAAATTGCAGTAGGTAATTAAGGCTTACAGCAGGTTGAACATTTCAGACTACTTTCCACTGGTTTACATGAATGCAGGGGGAGCTTGAAGTGGACTCTTGAAACCAAGGCATGGAAAGTATGGGACCCCGGGACCCCTGAGAGCAACACTTCAGGTTGCAGAAGCTCAAGCAAGGGATCCTATGGTGAATCCCTGTCAAAGGAAGATACAAGCTTCCCTTCTTCAGAAGCTTCATCCTGAAATGGGCTGATCTTTTATACTAGGAGGACTTCTGGGGGAATGGCCAGAAGGTACAGAGCTTTTTGGAGGGATGACGTTCTCCCTTTTTTATAAAGAGAATACTGAGAATCCCATCTCAGGCTGGCTCATTACATACTGTAATGTATTCAGCCTGACATGCCCGGACTTGCCCGGGCTGGCCAGGCACAACTCTTCAATAGCTTCACGTCCAAAGACAATGGGTCCGTAGGATCCTAGCCGGCCCAATCAAAGGGCCGGCTTCTCAGCCGGGAGACCAATGGTCGACCGGTTACTGTAAATAGCCTATCGGGAGTAGGGGGTGTGTTTAGGTGTACTTGGTGGCGGGTTTTCTGAACATATATAACCAGCCTGCGAGCTGGTCCCTCCGTCTTTGTCCTGAACTAAATAAAGGTATGCTTAGCTGAAATCACTCTCCATCTGCATACTTTTCACTGGCGACGAAGATGGGATCCACGACCCCATGAACAAAGACCCGGACGCCAAACCGAGCCCCGCACCGAGCACCGACGCCGAGACCTCCGGGAACCGCGCCGCTCCGCTTCCCAGCTCTCCGGCAACCGCTCATCGCGCAGCTCCCGGCTCCGCTTCGAACGAAGGTGGGATTCACGACCCCATGAACAAAGACCCGGACGCCAAACCGAGCCCCGCACCGAGCACCGACGCCGCGACCTCCGGGACCCGCGCCGCTTCGCATCCCAGCTCTCCGGAAACCGCTCATCGCGCAGCTCCCGGCTCCG